>NC_086454.1:70130472-70317972 GCF_028390025.1 Pseudophryne corroboree | reverse complement strand
AACGGCATATGGAAGTATTGCCGTATAAAGGGGAGGAATTATTTGGGGTCGGTCTATCGGATTTGGTGGCCACGGCAACAGCCGGGAAATCCACCTTTTTTATCTCAGGTCCCCTCCCAACAGAAAAAGACACCGTCTTTTCAGCCGCAGTCCTTTCGTTCCTATAAGAACAAGCGGGCAAAAGGACAGTCATATCTGCCCCGAGGCAAAGGAAAGGGTAAGAGAGTGCACCAAGCAGCTCCCTCCCAGGAGCAGAAGCCCTCCCCGGCTTCTGCAAAGCCCTCAGCATGACGTTGGGGCTTTACAAGCGGACTCAGGGGCGGTGGGGGGTCGACTCAAGAATTTCAGCGCACAGTGGGCTCACTCACAGGTGGACCCCTGGATCCCGCAGGTAGTATCTCAGGGTTACAGGTTGGAATTCGAGAAGTCTCCCCCTCGCCGGTTCCTAAAGTCTGCTCTGCCAACGTCTCCCTCAGACAGGGCGACGGTATTGGAAGCCATTCACAAGCTGTATTCTCAGCAGGTGATAGTCAAGGTACCCCTCCTACAACAGGGAAAGGGGTATTATTCCACACTATTTGTGGTACCGAAGCCGGACGGCTCGGTAAGACCTATTCTAAATCTGAAATCTTTGAACCTGTACATACAAAAATTCAAGTTCAAGATGGAGTCACTCAGAGCAGTGATAGCGAATCTGGAAGAAGGGGACTTTATGGGTGCCTGGACATCAAGGATGCTTACCTGCATGTCCCAATTTGCCCTTCACATCAAGGGTACCTCAGGTTCGTGGTGCAAAACTGTCATTATCAGTTTCAGACGCTGCCGTTTGGATTGTCCACGGCACCTCGGGTCTTTACCAAGGTAATGGCCGAAATGATGTTTCTTCTGCGAAGAAAAGGCGTATTAATTATCCCTTACTTGGACGATCTCCTGATAAGGGCAAGGTCCAGAGAACAGCTGGAGGACGTAGTAGCACTAACCCAAGTAGTGCTGCAACAGCACGGGTGGATTCTGAGTTTTCCAAAATCTCAATTGACCCCGACAACACGTCTGCTGTTCCTGGGAATGATTCTGGACACTGTTCAGAAAAAGGTGTTTCTTCCGGAGGAGAAAGCCAGGGAGTTATCCGAACTTGTCAGGAACCTCCTAAAACCAGGAAAAGTGTCTGTGCATCAATGCACAAGAGTCCTGGGAAAAATGGTGGCTTCTTACGAAGAGATTCCATTCGGCAGATTCCACGCACAAACTTTTCAGTGGGATCTGCTGGACAAATGGTCCGGATCGCATCTGCAGATGCATCAGCGGATAACTTTGTCTCCACGGACAAGGGTGTCTCTTCTGTGGTGGTTGCAGAGTGCTCATCTGTTAGAGGGCCGCAGATTCGGCATACAGGACTGGGTCCTGGTGACCACGGATGCCAGTCTGAGAGGCTGGGGAGCGGTCACACAGGGAAGAAACTTCCAGGGAGTGTGGTCAAGCCTGGAGATGTCTCTTCACATAAATATACTGGAGCTAAGAGCGATTTACAATGCTCTAAGCCTGGCAAAACCCCTGCTTCAGGGTCAGCCGGTGTTGATCCAGTCGGACAACATCACGGCAGTCGCCCACGTAAACAGACAGGGCGGCACAAGAAGCAGGAGGGCAATGGCAGAAGCTGCAAGGATTCTTCGCTGGGCGGAAGATCATGTGATAGCACTGTCAGCAGTGTTCATTCCGGGAGTGGACAACTGGGAAGCGGACTTCCTCAGCAGACACGATCTACACCCGGGAGAGTGGGGACTTCATCCAGAAGTCTTCCACATGATTGTGAACCGTTGGGAAAAACCAAAGGTGGATATGATGGCGTCCCGCCTCAACAAAAAACTGGACAGGTATTGCGCCTGGTCAAGAGACCCTCAGGCAATAGCTGTGGACGCTCTGGTAACACCGTGGGTGTTCCAGTCAGTGTATGTGTTTCCTCCTCTGCCTCTCATACCAAAAGTACTGAGAATTATACGGCAAAGGGGAGTAAGAACGATACTCGTGGCTCCGGATTGGCCAAGAAGAACTTGGTACCCGGAACTTCAGGAGATGCTCACGGAAGATCCGTGGCCTCTACCTCTAAGACGGGACCTGCTTCAGCAGGGACCGTGTCTATTCCAAGACTTACCGCGGCTGCGTTTGACGGCATGGCGGTTGAACGCCGAATTCTAAGGGAAAAAGGCATTCCGGAAGAGGTCATCCCTACCCTGGTAAAAGCCAGGAAGGAGGTGACTGCACAACATTATCACCGCATTTGGAGAAAATATGTTGCGTGGTGTGAGGCCAGGAAGGCCCCGACGGAGGAATTTCAACTGGGTCGATTCCTACATTTCCTGCAAACAGGATTGTCTATGGGCCTCAAATTAGGGTCCATTAAGGTTCAAATTTCGGCCCTGTCGATTTTCTTCCAGAAAGAATTGGCTTCAGTTCCTGAAGTCCAGACTTTTGTAAAAGGAGTACTACATATACAGCCCCCGGTTGTGCCCCAGTGGCTCCGTGGGATCTTAATGTAGTTTTGGATTTTCTCAAATCCCATTGGTTTGAGCCACTCAAATCGGTGGATTTGAAATATCTTACATGGAAAGTAACCATGCTACTGGCCCTGGCTTCAGTCAGGAGAGTGTCAGAATTGGCGGCTTTATCGTATAAAAGCCCATATCTGATTTTCCATTCGGACAGGGCAGAACTGCGGACGCGTCCTCAGTTTCTGCCTAAGGTGGTTTCAGCGTTTCACCTGAACCAGCCTATTGTGGTGCCTGCGGCTACTAGCGATTTGGAGGATTCCAAGTTGCTGGACGTTGTCAGGGCATTGAAAATATATATTTCAAGGACGGCTGGAGTCAGAAAATCTGACTCGCTGTTTATACTGTATGCACCCAACAAGCTGGGTGCTCCTGCTTCTAAGCAGACGATTGCTCGTTGGATTTGTAGCACAATTCAACTTGCACATTCTGTGGCAGGCCTGCCACAGCCTAAATCTATCAAGGCCCATTCCACAAGGAAGGTGGGCTCATCTTGGGCGGCTGCCCGAGGGGTCTCGGCATTACAACTCTGCCGAGCAGCTACGTGGTCGGGGGAGAACACGTTTGTAAAATTCTACAAATTTGATACCCTGGCTAAAGAGGACCTGGAGTTCTCTCATTCGGTGCTGCAGAGTCATCCGCACTCTCCCGCCCGTTTGGGAGCTTTAGTATAATCCCCATGGTCCTGACGGAGTCCCAGCATCCACTAGGACGTCAGAGAAAATAAGATTTTACTTACCGATAAATCTATTTCTCGTAGTCCGTAGTGGATGCTGGGCGCCCATCCCAAGTGCGGATTGTCTGCAATACTTGTACATAGTTATTGTTACAAAAAAATCGGGTTGTTATTGTTGTGAGCCGTCTGTTCAGAGGCTCCTACGTTTGTCATACTGTTAACTGGGTTCAGATCACAGGTTGTACGGTGTGATTGGTGTGGCTGGTATGAGTCTTACCCGGGATTCAAAATCCTTCCTTATTGTGTACGCTCGTCCGGGCACAGTATCCTAACTGAGGCTTGGAGGAGGGTCATAGGGGGAGGAGCCAGTGCACACCACCTAGTCCTAAAGCTTTTATTTTTGTGCCCTGTCTCCTGCGGAGCCGCTAATCCCCATGGTCCTGACGGAGTCCCAGCATCCACTACGGACTACGAGAAATAGATTTATCGGTAAGTAAAATCTTATTTTTATTGTTGCAAAACAAAGTTCAAATAAGTCATATTGTGTTTGATTCAGATTGGATTGTTTATCTGTTACGTAGATTTAAAAGTACATTTAAAAGTTGCTGCATAGCCTTGATATAGTTTTTGTTTTTTTTTTTTAACTCAGGCCTAAAATAACTTCTGGTGCTTGTATAATTTGTGATTTCTTTGTGACAAAGGAAGCCGCATGGTCTGTCCTCCATTTTGGACTAACCACATGGCCTGTCCACCATCTTGTGTAAACCTCATGGTGTGGAAGGGGGGAGGAGCAGTGGCCATTTTAGAAGGTCACTTTCTAAATAGCTGATTTTCAGTCTGCTCAGAACAATCAGTTTCCTTTGTCACATCAAGCACCGTTTATGAGTTACCAATGAATTTATTTAACCCATGCCATAGTCAATTACAAATAGTTTCAATTGGGCCTAGTGAGAGAGAAATGGTGAGATAAATGTTTGGCTTGGTGTAAGAAATTGCACACAGGGAAAAAAAACAAAAAAAAAACATTTCTTCTTCTTTCCCAGGATTTAGTTAACTCTCTGTTTGCTATAAGATAGGCATTGAAATGTTAATTAACTGGTTCAACCACTAGTACAGGCAGGCAAAACATCTTTTGATATGCAAATTAGAAGCACTGAATGGGTGAATGAGTCTCATAGGAGGCCAGTAAATTATATATATATATATATATATATATATATATATATATATATATATATATATAATTGTAATTATGTGTATATTTATATCGGTGTATGTTCTGCAAGATAGCTATCCAATCTGAATCATATCATTTTAAATTATAGATTATTGCAGTCATTATAGATCTGTGTGAAATCGGATACATTTGTTTGCTATACAGATAAATTTTAAATAAATGTATTTAAGGGAGTAATTATAGACCTGAAACGCAGTTCTGGCCTGGTTGTTAAGGAAAAAACTGGGTGTTGTGTTAAGTGAACGATTATAGTTAGTATTGCGTACATTTATAGAGTTGTGTGATTTGTTTTATTGCATACGCACATTGGTACACATGGTACGGAATGAGAGGACAGCGTACAAAAACGTGCACGTGGCATAGGGGTACGCACGGTTGCGTAATTACGCAAGCTTGCGTAGGGTTGTGTGCGCATAATAAAACCACACGATATTTGATCAATTAAGGTGGGATAGTAGACATTTAATACAATAGCACATAACTATCCGATTTCAAAAGCAGGTTACTCTAAATATAGTTTAAAACCTGTATTGCCCCTGGCGGTAAAGCTGCTGATCAGAACGAGTGAAAATTTTCTGTACAGAAAAACAAAGCATATTTGAGTGAGTGGAAGTAGGAGTGAACGTATTGAACCCCAGGAATTCGGGATCCCGTAGTTGGTACACCAAGTGAGTGGAGGCTTGGCGGCGCGAGGCGGCTGACTCGTGTTAGTATAGGATTTGGAATACGTAAGTCGTGAGGAGACTTACACAGGAGCATGGTAGGGAATTGTGAACTTTGTGACCCATATAGTTTTTTGATACGCTCCGGCTGAGGTTTCGCAGCTTGGGATTCGATTCCAGTGGTCGTAAGGCGGATAGGTAATAAGTACCTATACGCTGTGTGATTGGACAGCGCGTTTATGGGTGCGATATATAGCGCAACTTGATACCCCTTTTACGAGCTTTTGCGTAAAATCGCGGTATCATTAGCGCCGTGTAGAGCATACACAAGCGTGATTTGTGTATAAAAAGTGCATAGGGAGTTTTCGCTGGTCTCTCGCAGGAAAATCTCCAGCGGTGGATATTTGCTGGAAAGGGTAAGTCACTCCTAACACTTCCAGTAAATATAAACCAATTAGGTCGACCTCACTGGGTATGCGGTGGTCACTATTGGAGTGAGTCGTGGTACTCGGCGGAGGAGTGGGTGGAAGCGCTCGGAGAACTTTCACCGTCGCCTTATATTGAGTATTTTGGTATTTGTGGGATTAGCCGAGAAGGCAAGACCCACAAATTATGGGAGCCAGTTGCTCAACTAAGGGACGTATGGTAGCCAGGGTTCAGGCAGAAGAGTTGGGACCGAGAAGGTCAGAACTGCATCCGAGAAGTTCAGAATTGCGGCCGAGAGGGTCAGCAAGGTTTATTATGTGTGGAAAATATGGTCCACACGCTGAAGTTCATTGTGATGAATGGGTACGTATGACTGACAAAGATAGGGTATCATTCCCTGGGATGGGCAGCTTTGAGCCAGAGGTACTGCAGAATGTAGGTATTAAAATATGTCTGATAAAATCCAGAAAACAAAGGGTCAGACATACAAATTGTTTAAACCTGTGGCAGCAAGAGGGGTTGATGAGTTTGATCCTAAGGTATTGCAGGTGGTATGTCTAACCAAAGTCATATAAGACAAGAACGGAAATATAAGAACTGTTTGAACTTGTAGCAACAGTATACAAGTAGGAAGAAAAAAAGAGAATGCAAGTACACCACCATATGTAGATGTGGAAGCAGTTACGGCCAGCATACAAACTATAGAAAATAATAAAAATATGAAAAATATGACTGTAACCTATATATGTACTAATGAATGTTGAAGTTTTATTTAGGAGGAGAAGGTGACCTGATTCTTTTCAGCCATTTCTCATGCACTCAGAGGAGTATCCAACCGGTAAAAGAAGAGCAGTAGCCTGCGGGGGAAGTGGCTGAGACCAGTGGAACTGGTAAGTATGGTATCATTCGTGTACATATATAGTAAAACCCAAAAATAAAACAAAAATCAAGAAAGTAACGTCAGAAATGGAGAAAAACCTGTCCGCACATTAGTATTTGCCAGTAGGAAAGCGGACAGAGACAAGGTAACCCCCGGGTATTTCTTTCAGTTACCATATAAGAAGTATTCATTCCTAGTAATGCCCCTAGTCAAGATGAGCTTGGAAATGTTTGTTGGACCATGTACAGACCCTTAATACGGGATGAGAAGGATTGAATGAATACTTTGCATGATCTAGAAGCTTGTTAAACTTTTTTTTGTTTTTGTCTTTTGCAGTAATAGAAAACTCTCCATCTGGATAAGATCACTGGTAAACACAAATTCGGCAAATTGGAGGTGGCTGTCTCTGTGCTAATGGACGGGCTCAATAAGGCATTGAGGGTCAGGGTGCAGACTTCTTTGCAAAATTGGAAAAGGGTCACAGTAGCTAATCTTAGAGAGTGTGCTATTGAACATCACCAGGGCCGGTGCAAGCTTTATAGGCACCCTAGGCAAAGCTACACAGTACTGCCCATGCATTTCTTGATACCCTCCCCTCAGCTGCTCACATACACACTTGACTTTTCAAATTATAAGTACAAAACCCATTTTTATTCATGTACCCGCATATTTTCAGCATGGCAGTCAATGTTTTTAGGACAGCGCGTAGGTAGCTGGCTCGGGTAGTGGGGTCATTCCCAGTTGATCGCTAGATAAAAATGTTCGCTGTGCTGCGATTAAGTGAAAAAGCGGCACTTCTGTGCATGCGGTGCAATGCGCACGCGCTAAGTACTTTCACAACGGCCAATGTAGTTTCACACAAGGTCTAGCAATGCATTTCAGTCGCAATGGCCGCCCCAGAGTGATTGACATCAAGTGGGCGTTTCTGGGTATCAACTGACCGTTTTCAGGGAGTGTTCGGAGAAACGCAGGCGTGCCAGGAAAAACGCAGGCGTGGCTTGGAACACGCAGGGCGTGTTCGTGACGTCAAATCCGGAACTGAATAGTCTGAAGTGATCGCAAGCACTGAGTAGGTCTGAAGCTACTCAGAAACTGCACAATATTTTGTTGTAGCCGTTCTGCAATGAAAGCGTTCACACTTCTGCTAAGCTAAGATACACTCCCAATGGGCGGCGGCATAGCGTTTGCACGGCTGCTAAAAGCAGCTAGCGAGCGAACCACTCGGAATGACCCCCAGTGTCGGTTGCAGAGCGGTGTGGAGAGCAGTATGTCAATGGTGCTATCTCCACTCACCTTGCGCACACTGCGCGTTGAGTGGCAGTGGTAGGGAAACTCCTGTGCAAAGAACAGGTAGAACAGCTAGTATGTACATTTCTCTCTCTTTATATATATATATATATATATATATATATATATATATAATGTAGCAACTGGCGGCACTCACAGCTCTAAAAAACGGAAGACACAGACGTCTGTGTCTTCCGTTTTTTGGAGCTGTGACTGCCGCCAATTGCTACATTAGATGTTAGGTGACCGTTCAGTTACTTGTGGAGCGCACCGGCTTTTTTCTGCTGTTTTTACAGTGTTATTGGATTGCTGCTGCCACTATACATCATCTTATTATTTATATTTTAATAAGTTAATTTTAATTAGTGATACTTTAAAAGAACATTACATTCAACAAATTTTTTCTTATTAATCAGGAAAAATCTACATTTATTATTTCACAATATTGAAATATTGAAAAATGGTTCAGTTTGCACTTCCTTTATTTAGAATTATGCACTTGATAACAACCTTATTGGTATAAGCCATTTTGTCCACAATATTTCTGAAATAAAATCTTAAAGTGAAATTCAATAGACGATCCTACGGGATCCCAGCGGTCTATATGCCGACACCAGAATCCCGAGACATGCTATAAACCCGGCGTCAAAATAGCGACAGCTATAATCATGGGGGTGGAAGGATAGGTTTAGTTATTAGAAGGAGCTTTAGGGTTAGAGTCCAGGGATGAGAAGGGTATGGTTAGGTACTGGGGAGGTGGGGTTACGTTCAGGTTAGGGCTAGGCAGCGGGGAAGGTAGGTTAGTGTTAGGCAGTGGCAAAAGTAGGGTTAGGGATACACGGCGGGGAAGGGAGGGTTAGGGTTAGACACCGCCAGGGAGGGTTATGGTAGGGGGAAGGGAGGGTTAGGGGTACACGGCGGGGAAGGGTGGGTTAGGGTTAGACACCGCCAGGGAGGGTTATGGTAGGGGGAAAGGGAGTGTTAGGGTACTTTCCAGGGTGCTGTCGGGATTCTGATGGTCGGATGTTGCTGTCGGTATTCTGACCGCCAACATCCCGGCCATTGGGATAACATACTGAACCTAATCCTAGAACTCTTCAGATACAGTTTTATACTGTAGATGTTGTGGGGTTCATGTAGTGACAGACACAATGTCCAATTTATTTAATGTCTGTATTTACATACATACGTATCTGCACATATCAAGTGCTATTCATGGAGGTGTAGAATGAGGGAGGCAACGATCGTTTCCCAGAAGCAGCCAATAGGGCATCCAGCCGTCCTCCTCCTTGTACTGTCCTGCCGTGCGGAATCCCAATCGCAGGGGAGGGGGGGTGAGTGGATTACAAGCAGGAGCAAAATCGTGGTGGGGAGTGGGTAACAAACAGGAGCAAAATCGTGGGGGGGAGTGGGTAACAAGCAGGAGCAAAATCGTGGGGGGGAGTGGGTAACAAGCAGGAGCAAAATCGCGAGGGGTGGGGGGAGTGGGTAACAAGCTGGAGCAAAATCGCGAGGGGTGGGGGGAGTGGGTAACAAGCAGGAGCAAAATCGTGGGGGGGAGTGGGTAACAAGCAGGAGCAAAATCGCGAGGGGTGGGGGGAATGGGTAACAAGGAGGAGCAAAATCGTGGGGGGGAGTGGGTAACAAGCAGGAGCAAAATCGCGAGGGGTGGGGGGAGTGGGTAACAAGGAGGAGCAAAATCGTGGGGGGGAGTGGGTAACAAGCAGGAGCAAAATCGCGAGGGGTGGGGGGGAGTGGGTAACAAGCGGGAGCAAAATCGGGGGGAGTGGGTAACAAGCAGGAGCAAAATCGCGGGGGCTGGGGAGGAGTGGGTAACAAGCAGGAGCAAAATCGCGGGGGCTGGGGGGGAGTGGGTAACAAGCAGGAGCAAAATCGCGGGGGCTGGGGGGAGTGGGTAACAAGCAGGAGCAAAATCGTGGGGGGAATGGGTAACAAGCAGGAGCAGAATCGCGAGGGGTGGGGGGGAGTGGGTAACAAGCAGGAGCAAAATCTCGGGAGTGGGGGAGGAGTGGGTAACAAGCAGGAGCAAAATTGCTGGGGCTGGGGGGGGAGTGGGTAACAAGCAGGAGCAAAATCGTGGGGGTGGGGGGAGTTGGTAACAAGCAGGAGCAAAATCGTGGGGGGGAGTGGGTAACAAGCAGGAGCAAAATCGCGAGGGGTGGGGGGGGAGTGGATTACAAGCAGGAGCAAAATCGCGGGGGCTGGGGGGGAGTGGGTAACAAGCAGGAGCAAAATCGCGGGGGCTGGGGGGGAGTGGGTAACAAGCAGGAGCAAAATCACGGGAGTGGGGGGGAGTGGGTAAGAAGCAAAATCACGGGAGTGGGGGGGAGTGGGTAACAAGCAGGAGCAAAATCGCGGGGGGGAGTGGGTAACAAGCAGGAGCAGAATCGCGGGGGCTGGGGGGGAGTGGGTAACAAGCAGGAGCAAAATCGCGAGGGTTGGGGGGGAGTGGATTACAAGCAGGAGCAAAATCGCGGGGGCTGGGGGGGAGTGGGTAACAAGCAGGAGCAAAATCGCGGGGGCTGGGGGGGAGTGGGTAACAAGCAGGAGCAAAATCACGGGAGTGGGGGGGAGTGGGTAAGAAGCAAAATCACGGGAGTGGGTAACAAGCAGGAGCAGAATCGCGGGGGCTGGGGGGGAGTGGGTAACAAGCAGGAGCAAAATCGCGGGGGCTGGGGGGGGAGTGGGTAACAAGCAGGAGCAAAATCGCGGGGGCTGGGGGGGAGTGGGTAACAAGCAGGAGCAAAATCACGGGAGTGGGGGGGAGTGGGTAAGAAGCAAAATCACGGGAGTGGGGGGGAGTGGGTAACAAGCAGGAGCAGAATCGCGGGGGCTGGGGGGGAGTGGGTAACAAGCAGGAGCAAAATCGCGGGGGCTGGGGGGGAGTGGGTAACAAGCAGGAGCAAAATCGCGGGGGTGGGGGGCAGTTGGTAACAAGCAGGAGCAAAATCGTGGGGGGGAGTGGGTAACAAGCAGGAGCAAAATCGCGAGGGGTGGGGGGGAGTGGATTACAAGCAGGAGCAAAATCGCGGGGGCTGGGGGGGAGTGGGTAACAAGCAGGAGCAGAATCGCAAGGGGTGGGGGGGAGTGGGTAACAAGCAGGAGCAAAATCGCGGGGGCTGGGGGAAAGTGGGTAACAAGCAGGAGCAAAATCGCGGGGGTGGGAGGGGAATTGGTAACAAGCAGGAGCAAAATCGTGGGGGGGAGTGGGTAACAAGCAGGAGCAAAATCGCGAGGGGTGGGGGGGAGTGGAGTACAAGCAGGAGCGAAATCGCGGGGGCTGGGGGGGAGTGGGTAACAAGCAGGAGCAAAATCACGGGAGTGGGGGGGAGTGGGTAACAAGCAGAAGCAAAATCACGGGAGTGGGGGGGAGTGGGTAACAAGCAGGAGCAAAATTGCGGGTGGAGGGGGTAACAAGCAGGAGCAGAATCGCGGGGGGAGTGGGTAACAAGCAAGAGCAAAATCGCAGGGGCTGGGGGGGAGTGGGTAACAAGCAGGAGCAAAATCGCGGGGGTGGGGGGGAGTTGGTAACAAGCTGGAGCAAAATCGTGGGGGGGAGTGGGTAACAAGCAGGAGCAAAATCGCGAGGGGTGGGGGGGAGTGGATTACAAGCAGGAGCAAAATCGCGGGGGCTGGGGGGGAGTGGGTAACAAGCAGGAGCAAAATCGCAGGGGCTGGGGGGAGTGGGTAACAAGCAAGAGCAAAATCGCGGGGGTGGGGGGGAGTGGGTAACAAGCAGGAGCAAAATCATGGGGGGGAGTGGGTAACAAGCAGGAGCAAAATCGCAGGGGCTGGGGGGAGTGGGTAACAAGCAAGACCAAAATCACGGGAGTGGGGGGGAGTGGGTAACAAGCAGGAGCAAAATTGCGGGGGGAGGGGGTAACAAGCAGGAGCAGAATCGCGGGGGGAGTGGGTAACAAGCAAGAGCAAAATCGCAGGGGCTGGGGGGGAGTGGGTAACAAGCAGGAGCAAAATCGCGGGGGTGGGGGGGAGTTGGTAACAAGCTGGAGCAAAATCGTGGGGGGGAGTGGGTAACAAGCAGGAGCAAAATCGCGAGGGGTGGGGGGGAGTGGATTACAAGCAGGAGCAAAATCGCGGGGGCTGGGGGGGAGTGGGTAACAAGCAGGAGCAAAATCGCAGGGGCTGGGGGGAGTGGGTAACAAGCAAGAGCAAAATCGCGGGGGTGGGGGGGAGTGGGTAACAAGCAGGAGCAAAATCGTGGGGGGGAGTGGGTAACAAGCAGGAGCAGAATCGCGAGGGGTTGGGGGGAGTAGGTAACAAGCAGGAGCAAATCGTGGGGGGGAGTGGGTAACAAGCAGAAGCAAAATCACGGGAGTGGGGGGAGTGGATAACAAGCAGAAGCAAAATCACGGGAGTGGGGGGGAGTGGGTAACAAGCAGAAGCAAAATCACGGGAGTGGGTAACAAGCAGGAGCAAAATCGCGGGGGGGGGGAGTGGGTAACAAGTAGGAGCAGAATCGTGGGGGGTGGGCGGTTTACAAGCAGGAGCAGAATCGCGGGGGTGGGGGAGGAGTGGGTTACAAGCAGGAGCAGAATCGCGGGGGGATGGGGGGGAGTGGGTAACAAGCAGAAGCAGAATCGCGGTGGGTGGGGGGGAGAGGGTAACAAGCAGGAGCAGAATCGCAGGGGGTGGGGGGGAGTGGGTTACAACTTCAAGCAGGAGCAGAATCGCAGGGGGTGGGGGGGAGTGGGTAACAAGCAGGAGCAAAATCGCGGGGGCTGGGGGGGAGTGGGTAACAAGCAGGAGCAAAATCGCGGGGACTGGGGGGGAGTGGGTAACAAGCAGGAGCAAAATCGCGGGGGCTGGGGGGGAGTGGGTAACAAGCAGGAGCAAAATCGCGGGGGTGGGGGGGAGTTGGTAACAAGCAGGAGCAAAATCGTGGGGGGGAGTGGGTAACAAGCAGGAGCAAAATCGCGAGGGGTGGGGGGGAGTGGATTACAAGCAGGAGCAAAATCGCGGGGGCTGGGGTGGAGTGGGTAATAAGCAGAAGCAAAATCGCGGGCGCTGGGGGGAGTGGGTAACAAGCAAGACTAAAATCGCGGGGGTGGGGGGGAGTGGGTAACAAGCAGGAGCAAAATCGTGGTGGGGAGTGGGTAACAAGCAGGAGCAGAATCGCGAGGGGTGGGGGGGAGTGGGTAACAAGCAGGAGCAAAATCACGGGAGTGGGGGCGAGTGGGTAACAAGCAGAAGCAAAATCACGGGAGTGGGTAACAAGCAGGAGCAAAATTGCGGGGGGAAGTGGGTAACAAGCAGGAGCAGAATCGTGGGGGGGGGTTTACAAGTAGGAGCAGAATCGCGGGGGTGGGGGAGGAGTGGGTTACAAGCAGGAGCAGAATCGCGGGGGAATGGGGGGGAGTGGGTAACAAGCAGGAGCAGAATCGCGGTGGGTGGGGGGGAGTGGGTAACAAGCAGGAGCAAAATCGCGGGGGCTGGGGGGAGTGGGTAACAAGCAAGAGCAAAATCGCGGCGGTGGGGAGGTGTGGGTAACAAGCAGGAGCAAAATCGTGGGGGGGAGTGGGTAACAAGCAGGAGCAGAATCGGGAGGGGTGGGGGGGAGTGGGTAACAAGCAGGAGCAAAATCGTGGGGGGAGTGCGTAACAAGCAGAAGCAAAATCACAGGAGTGGGGGGGAGTGGGTAACAAGCAGAAGCAAAATCACGGGAGTGGGGGGAGTGGGTAACAAGCAGGAGCAAAATCGCGGGGGGGAGTGGGTAACAAGAAGGAGCAGAATCGTGGGGGGGCGGTTTACAAGCAGGAGCAGAATCGCGGGGGTGGGGGAGGAGTGGGTTACAAGCAGGAGCAGAATCGCGGGGGGATGGGGGGGAGTGGGTAACAAGCAGGAGCAGAATCGCGGTGGGTGGGGGGGAGTGGGTAACAAGCAGGAGCAGAATCGCAGGGGGTGGGGGGGAGTGGGTTACAACTTCAAGCAGGAGCAGAATCGCAGGGGGTCGGGGGGAGTGGGTAACAAGCAGGAGCAGAATCGCGGGGGGTGGGGGGGGGGAGCGGGTTACAAGCAGGAGCAGAATCGCAGGGGTGGGGGGGAGTGGGTAACAAGCAGGAGCAGAATCGCAGGGGGTAGGGGGGAGTGGGTAACAAGCAGGAGCAGAATCGCAGGGGGTGGGGGGGAGTGGTTAACAAGCAGGAGCAGAATCCCGGTGGGTGGGGGGGAGCGGGTTACAAGCAAGAGCAGAATCTTGGGGGGTGGGTGGAGTGGGTAACAAGCAGGAGCAGAATCGCGGGGGGGGGGGGGGGTAACAAGCAGGAGCAAAATCGCAGGGGTGGGGGGGAGTGGGTAACCAGCAGGAGCAGAATTGCATGGAGTGTGGGGGGGGGGGGGTTTACAAGCAGGGGCAGGATCGCGGGTAGCAGGGGTTTACAAGCAGGAGCAGAATCGCGGGGGGTGGGGGGGAGTGGGTTACAAGCAGGAGCAGAAATCGTGGGGGGGGGGCTGGTGGATGTGGGTGACAATAGGCGGCATGCGGTGATGGCCCAATCATGGAGGGGGGAGCGGGTAACATAAGGGAGCTCAATCGCGGGGGTGGGGAGCGGGTAACATGATGCGGTGCGCGGCGCAGGAACCCAATCACGGAGGGGTGTGTGGGTAATATACGGGAGTCCAGGAGCACAATCGCGTGGGGGTGTACAGGATGCGGTAGGTGCTGTCATAGCGCGCGGCGGCGGCAATATGCGAGTGCTATCGCGGAGGTGGGCGATAGCATTACAGAGAGAGGATAGGAAGGATTGGAACAGTGGGCCAGTGTTTACAATACATTCCATTCACTCACATAATACACAGACTCAGTGGCGGCTGGGCGGCAACGACATCCCTGGCTCTTGCTGCTTCTCATCTTTTAAAGAAAAGGAGGGGCTTGGCTGACTGACTTGAGGCAAGACAGAATATAATAAAAACAGCAGCCACTCATTGCCAGTGTGTAGTGCCGCCCTCCAGTGGCCGCCGCCCATAGGCAGCTGCCTAAAGCTGCCTAATGGTGGCGCCGGCCCTGAACATCACAAGAATAGTGCTAGGCGCAGAGAACAACAGGTGGAGAGGTTGAGGACAGTAAGTATACAGGCACATACAGGAAAGACCCATCAGTCCAAACCCCAGATCCCTAATGGTCAATAATATGTTACACTTGTAGGAAGGAAGGGCATTTTGCCAGAGATTGTAGGAGTAGTAGGACACATAGTCAATATAGAACCCCTAGACAGAAAACACAAGCCACATTATTAAACACATAGACAGGACCAAGGGACATATAGTAAGGGATCATAAGCAATATAGAAAACACAGATTCCGTTAATGGGAAGAACGGAATAAATGCAACTTTACCCTTTTGACAAAACTTGCTGGGGTTAAGATGAGGCCTCTGAACGTTTGCTTCTTTCTCTAGCAGAAATGGCCCCTGATTAACGTAACAGGAGTTTTGTTAGAGATGGTATACATATAGCGTGCTCCTGCCCAGGAAGTACAAAGTATGTTGGATACCCACGAAGACTAATGTTGCATTTCATGGTTAAAGATTCATGTCCATCACAGGTAGAGGAAATTATCTCACAGATACCGGGTTCCCTACAAAATTAGGATGGACAGGACACTGGATTGATGGCTGGGATAGTCCCAATAGCGATATGACAAACACAGAATTTTTTTAAGGGGAGTAGACCAAGTAGAGAATCACTTCCCCGTAGTGCCCAGTCCAGTTGTCAAATTTTTATAAAATCTTCTCCACCTCTACAAACTCATCTGTCACCAACCTCTATTCTGTTTCTCTACAGTTTCCTCTTCATCTTTTGCGTTCACACAGGGTGGTACAATACATGGACCCGATTACAGTTCAAACTCCACATGCTTAGGTCCTTCAGAGTTCTGCCCGAACCCAGTATATCCCAACAGCATGATAACACCAGTATTACTGCAGTGTGCCTTGTCATGCACAAAGGGTGGAGGAAGGATGAGAATACTGGTGAAGGGAAATTTTGTATAGACACTGATATGCCTATTGGTGAATGGCAAACCTGACATTTTCTTTTTCTTTCTCTCTTCTAGAGATGTTTCTTTTTTTTTCTTCTTTTTTTTTTTGAGTTATGCTCATGGTACTCTACATTGCAAACACACAATGACTTCGTACAGTTAACACCCTTTAGGAATTATTGTTATGTATTGGTGTGCACTGATGTTTTCTCAAACTGGGTAGAGGCATTTCCTGCCGCCACGGATGCTGCTGTGTTTCTATGAGGAAGCCCCCATAAGAGGAGCGAAACGCGTCAGAAGCAGATCTTTGGACCCGTATACCAGCTCAATTACACCCCTACAACAGACCTCCATTCAGCAGTATTTTCTGTGGAGATAACGGAGAACGGGACATCACAACCGTGACTGAGGTGTCTGCATACGGCACTTGGAGACGTGAACTCACAGAGCCTGAAAGTCGGGTAAAATATCAGCATAGCAGGCGCCAGCGAAGCGCCGTTCCCGCAGCCCGAGACCGTCTCACATGTCATTGAACTTTCCCGTATGACAACCATCGGTGCAAGCTACACGTAAGGCTCCAGCGTGGAGCTGTTTTCTTGCACAACATTGTCTTCTGTGCCAAGTGGTAACGTATTGAGGATATCCAATACATAACAACATATGAATATGCTACCTACTACATGGGTGTGAATTTAGCTGGTAATTTTTTATCCAATATATGGACTGATTTTTCATTAATTTTTTATTTTTATATATTTTTTATTCTATTCTGTGCACAGAAGTTTATCTAAGATCCACCTCCTATAGTTAGGCAAGATATTTGTAAATGATTTTTATTTGACCGGTCTGAAGTGTATTCTACATATATATTATTAAATAATAAAAAATATACATAATATAATAAATTATTTATTTGTTTTTCATTGAACTCTGAGCCATATCATAACATTTATAGCGCAGGAGGGGATTAGTTTGTTGTTCTAGTGTTACCGGGGACTGTAAAGTGCCGGTTCTTTTTGACTTGACTTACCCCAAGTCAAGTTTTCTCCTGCAGCTGGTTTATACACATATTGTAACATTTTTTGTATAGGAAATTCATTACCAGCAATACAACCATCTAAATATGGTAATGATATATTAGCGCCTGGTTACAGTTTTTTGCGTTGTGTTTACCGCAAAGAAAAATTGCGCAGAAATTTGTGTGTAGATAATGGTACCCCTAGAAGTAGGAGCAAAGCTTGAAATTGTACTATTGTGATCATAGATACTGCCACTAGTATTATGTAGCATCGGAACCACTCGCAGATCTTCACTTAACGAATCACCCTCTTCGAAATTTGTTTTTTTGTTTTTGTTTTGGTATTTGTGTTTTTTTTGTTTTTGTTTTCGGAAGACAACCTCATGTCATGATTGATCCGCACAATGATCAGAAATACACCAATGAGGTGACAGTACAGTACTTTATCGAGATGAGCCAGCATTTGAGAATTTGACAAAAGAACTTGAAACTGTTGATTGCTGGTATGCCAAATACTAACTGTCTTGATTGTGAACCAAGAGACTGTGTGATTGTTCTTACACTCAGGTTGCCTAATAGACAGGTGGGAAGGACCCTACCAAGTTTTGTTGACAGCACTATCTCAGTGAAAGTAGCCGAGAGAGAGACTTGGGTCCACGATTCCCATTGCAGGAAAGTGGGTAGTCCGGAAGGAACTCGTAAACGGAGTGAGATCGCAAAAGTATCACCAGAGACTCTGTTCCGTGAAGACTGAGCGGCGGAAATGTTGAACACTACCTGAGCGTACTAAAGGATTGCAGAAAGACCAGTCATTGTAATTGATTTGTTATGAACAAGAGTTGTTTTGTTCTGTTTCTCTTTTCTCTCTTTCCCGCTCACAAACATTTTTTTTCAGGACATTCTATTTTTGCAAGGTTTTTTTATGAGGAGTCGAGTGTGGGACTGGAACTGGTTCTGGAGAAAGGAGTGATTTCCTTATAGGATCCCAGCATTAGCCGATCAGTTTGTTAAAGCCAGAGAAAAATCAACGGTCTAGTAGTTATGGAGTTCGGAGGTAATCGGGAACAATCAGACAATGGCTATTCACACATTGCAGATAAAGAGCGGGATTCAATTCTTTTCACCCCTTTTCACACCCATTCTGTTTCTGCCCTCAGGGACGTTGTATCATTATTTCAGCTCGCTACCCCCGGAGTTGCGTGGCACCCAACCTTTTACACAGCTAAACCTGATTACTATGGGCGCAATATGCGAGATAACGGAGATCATTTTAGCAAGGAAATTGGGCAGGATATATCATTTGAATCTCACTCAAAGAGCTCATTAATATATGTGGAAGAAAGGTTTATGAGTGGCTCTCCACTCCGAGGGTTTATGTTATTTATGAAGGACACTACTTATAACCCTTGTTCAATTATTAAACAGACCTAGCATACGTTCCAGAAATGGAAACTGTTCAGAAAAGGATAGGAATATGTAGATCATGAAAATTTTATATGTCACTTTCACGATTTGTTTGTGTCTTCTTCATCTACCCAGCAGAACCGCAATCGAATTCAAACATCAGTGTACAAAGACGTAGGTACATGTATATGTGAAATGTCCGTCGCAAATCGGACATTATAGGCCAAAGCACTGTCCCAGCATACTCTATAGGTTGAATGTTGTCCCACACCCAACCAGTGGTCCCGTGACCGCCAAGTGCATATAGAGGATGTCTCGTCCTCCTCCCTGTCTTCCCCAAATATAGTCAAGTGTCTGATTAGCGAAATGAATACATACTTGTGTCTAGGTCACCGATTATTGTCTGAAATATTTTTTTTCTTATGTTAATAATTGATGGCAGTTATTGTTTACTGCCAAAGGGTGGACTGTCGAAGTAAAAAATATTACATAGAAAGAACATACAGACTCCACACACAGTCGCTATGCTTGCAAATACGCGCAGCGAGCACAGCAATATATGGTAACACACGCATTTACATGGACATGCCACAGAGATGGATTCAACACTAATTTCATACAGCACATAATTATAATAATATCAAGCGCCAGACATCATAATGATTTAAGATTATATAATGGAGTAATGTCATGTATGTGTATTATTGGAACTAAGCAAGATAGACCTGTCGTATTTGGTATTAAAGCAAGCAGATTAATGTGTAGATTCATTTGATACTTATTAAGTTGTAGGACATTGCAACAAATAGTTATGATTAAATGTATGAAAGCTAAAGTCATTTTTATTAGAACAATAGACATTCCAAACAGGTGGTGGACAGGAAACTCAGGCCAGCCCCTTTTGATGTCTTCAAGGCTGAACCTGTTTAGCATATGAACAGACCAGTGACTCATCATGAATGAGAAAGTTCCCTCCCTTAGACTAGATGTGTGCAATCTACCAAACTAGATAACACATTACAGAGACACACAGGAGGGAGTTGCTGTTTTGTCCCAGACGATGATGGAGATGCTGTCTGCCCAGTTCCTGTATTTATTTACAGAGAGAGTGATATGGAGGGACAAATTTATATGAGAAAGATATGGTAATTGTATCGCTGGCCTGTAACTGTATGTATTAACTGCATACTGTATAAATTGTAATCATGTCACTATATGTATACTGTACATTGTGATATATTGAATACATATCCTTTTAATAACATATATACATCAATGAGCTTTGGAACTCAGATAATGTGTGGGTGTATTGTTTTCACTTATGGGATGCAGTGTTTTGCGATGTATACCGCACATTCATGGCAAATGGTAATAAGATGTGCAGGCGTCTACAATATATATTACAGCGGGCATTTTAAATATTTGTTAGAAAGCAATTTGGTACTTACTATATATATATATATATATATATATATATATAATGTGATTTTACTAGTCCAGTGAAGTTTTAATGTGAATTTATTTCTGCATTGTAACTGTGACTGAGTGTGCTTGTAGCTGCTGTGTGGATTTCATTAGTGTATCCCACCTATTGCTATCACTGTATTATGTACCCTTGGGGGGCTAGGTGCTTCAGGGTCTCGTATATAGTGTTACACAGTATATACTATTTAGTGTGTTTTACTGTGTGTTGCAGTCACATCATACCGCTTTAATCCTCTGTTTGTGTCACATAACATAAGGGGGTTATTTGCAGTTATTATTTTTGTCTGGCTATTTTGTACTGTTTAGCTCTGTGGCTACATCTGCTATCATGTCTGCCATGCAGGGCGGAAAATCCGCGGACGCTTCTGCATCATGCAGGGCGTGCACCACAGATTTACCTGACAGGGAAGTTATAACTGATGGTTTGTGTACTTGGTGCCTTTCAACTCCCAGTCAGCCCACAGCTCCCGTAGTCACTCATGAGCCACCTTTGCAAGCATTCTCCAGTATGTTGCATATGCTGGTGTCACGTCTTACACCCCCTGTGGGACCTCCTGTGCCATTGCAACCACATATTGTCCCTGTAATTAATCCACCCTGGGCAGACACTCTGTCTACCCAGATCCAACTATTAAATCAATCTTGAGGATGGGGAATATAGTGATTCATCAGACACTGAATCAGTTGCTTCTGATGAGGAACCTACAAATCGGGTTGATGTCCCTGACCTAGTGGAGGCTATTAAGTTGATTCTACAAATTGATGATGAGGTAGATCCCATTACTGCGTCTAATAAACCTGATAAGTTTAAATGTCAAAAGGTTGCTAAAGTAGTCTTACTGCATTCTGACCATTAATTGACATACGTCAGGAATCCTGGTCTTCTCCGGGAAAAAAATTCTCCCTGTTTAAAAGATGCTAGCTCATTATCCTATTCCTGCTGAGTTGAGTAATAAATAGGAAAATCCACCGCCGGAAGACTCTCATGTCGCCCGTCTTGTTGTGTCATCTACTCTGCTTGTCACCACTGTCACCTCACTGAAGGAGCCGATGGATAAGCATGTGGAGAGATGCCTGAAGTCTGTTTACTCCCTTACCGGTACTGTACATAGACCCACTATAGCAGCCTCATGAGCCACCAAAGGAATTGAAGCATTGGTTCAGGCATTGGAGGAAGACCTACTTCATGACATTTCTGACACTGCCAGACAATATCTGTCTCATATTACCACAGCCTCCCACTATATTCAGGAGGCGTCATCTGAGGCAGGTGTTGTGGCTGCCAAGGCGTCTACCACGGCTATACTGGCTTGCCGTATTCTGTGTTTGAGGTCCTGGAAGGTGGACCTGGACTCCAAAAAAGACCCTGGAGGTGCACCCTTTTAAGGAGGACATCCTCTTTGGGGAGAATCTAAACAAGATTGTGACTGACTTGCCATCTGCCAAGGCTGCGTTTCTCCCAAGTACTAATCCTTCTGCTCTGAAGGCTGAGTACCACTTTTCATTCCTTTCATCCTCCAGGAAAAGCAAAGGGTCAAACGTACCCAAGACAGGCTCGTACTTTCAAAGTCATGATGCCCAAATCTGAACAATCCTGGGCTGCCCGTCAGCCTGCTTCCAAATAGGACAAGCCCACTGCATGATGGGGCAGGCCTCCACCTGGGGGATCCCAGGGAGGGAGTCCGACTTCTACAATTCACCCAGGTCTGTTTAAAGACCACTTCAGATGCATGGGTGCGAGAACTTGTCTCTCACGGGTACGCAGTCCCTCTTTCAAGAGACGTCCCCCCCTTCCCCGCCAGTTCTGCACGACGGTTCTTCCTTCGGATCCGTTGAAAGCGCAGGCTCTACAGCTGGTTGTACGATCCCTCCTGGACATAGGAGTGGTAGTACCAGTACCTCTGTCCCAGAGAGGCAGAGGATACTATTTGACTTTGTTTCTAGTCCCGAAACCCAATGGGTCCTTCCGGCCTATACTCAATCTCAAATCTTTGAACAAATTTGTGAGAGTGTCCAAATTCCGTATGGAAACCCTGCGCTCTATTGTGCTGGCCATGGAACCCGAAGACTATATGATATCCCTGGACATACAGGATGCTTACCTGCATATGCCTATTGCCATTTCGCATCAGCAATATCTACGGTTTGCTATTGGCAACCTACATTATCAATTCCAGGCTCTGCCATTTGGATTAGCCATGCCCCCTCGGATTTTCACCAAGTTCATGGTCGTGATGATGGCCCTTCTCCGCCGTCAGGGTATCAGGATCCTGCCATATCTGGACGACTTGCTGATCCTGACGAACTCCCAAGAGATTCTTCTCTGTCATCTAAAACTGACGGTCCAATTCCTGCAAGCCCACGGGTGGCTTATAAACTGGGTGAAGTCCTCGCTGGTCCCTGCTCGGAGCATGGTGCACCTGGGGGCACTGCTGGACACACACAGCCAAAGACTGTTTCTGTTTCTGGAGAAAGTCCTGAAACCTCAGGACAGGATCAGATGCTTCCTACGAGTGTCGATACACTTAGCGATGCAAGTACTAGGCCTCATGGTGTTGGCTTTCGACATGGTAGAGTACGCTCAATTTCATTCCTGCCCTCTGCAGAGGTTAATCCTTTCAAAGTGGGATGGCCTGCCTCATCGGATCAGGTCTCAAATGATCTCCTTAACTCCGGAGGTTCGTCTGTCACTGAGCTGGTGGCTACAGGACTGACAGTTGAGCAGTAGCCGTCCTTTCTGGATCCCCAACTGGGTCCTACTGACTACGGACGCCAGCCTGCAGGGTTGAGGCACGGTGCTGGAGCAGCACTCTCTCTAGGGTCGGTGGACAAAGGAGGAATCTCTCCTCCCGATAAACATTCTGGAATTGAGGGCAGTGTTCAATGCCCTTCCTCTGATACAGAACAGGCCTGTTTAAGTACAATCAGGCAATGCCACCACGGTGGCATACATAAATCATCAAGGCGGCACTTGAAGCCGCATGGCAATGATGGAAGTATCAAAAATCCTTTGTTGGGCAGAACGCCATCTGCCAGCAATATTGGCAGTGTTCATTCCCGGAGTCCTCAACTGGGAAGCGGATTTCCTAAGTTGTCAGGACGTTCAAGCCGGAGAGTGGAGTCTTCATCCGGAAGTCTTTCAACTCCTAGTGGACAAGTGGGGCCTACCAGATGTGGTCCTGATGGCATCTCGACACAATCACAAGGTTCCAGTCTTCGGATCAAGCAGCATTTGTCGACGCACTGGCAATTCCATGGAACTTTCGGCTGCCGTACATGTTCCCTCCAGTGTCACTCCTGCCCAGGTTACTATTTAAGTGCAAGCAAGAAGGAGGAACACTACTTCTAGTTGCTCCAGCGTGGCCTAGAGACGGCATTGATTCTCAGACATGCAGGGTCTATCGATACAGCGTCCTCTTCTACTTCATCAATGCCCAGACCTCCTCGTTCAGGGCCCTTGTGTCTACCCAGACCTGGCCAGACTGGCTTTGACGGCGTGGCTCTTGAAGATTCACTCCTGAGGGCCAAAGGTTTCTCCGAGGCGGTTATCCAAACTATGCTGAAGGCCCGCAAACCAGCTTTGGCACAGATTTATTATAGGGTCTGGAATTCTTACTTCACCTGGTGTGCTGTTAAGAATTACGATGCATACAAATTCAGATCTGCTAGACTTTTGTTTTTTCTGCAACAAGGTCTAGACTTAGGCCTTCGTCTGGCTTCCCTCAAGATTCACATATCTGCCTTGTCGATGTGGTTTCAGAGGAAAATTGTGTCTATTCCTGACGTTCATACTTTCACTCAGGGCGTTTTATGTATTCAGCCTCCCTATGTCCCTCCTGTGGCTCCATGGGATCTGTCTGTTGTCTTGAATGCCCTACAAGAGTCTCCACTTGAACCTCCTGAGTCTGTGGACCAAAAATACCTTACGCTTAAGGTCGCATTTCTGCTGGCTATTGTCTCTGCTAGTAGGGTGTCGGACTTAGGTGCTTTGTCCTGTCGTCCACCCTTTCTGATCTTTCACTGTGACTGGGCAGTTCTTAGAACTCGCCCCGGTTATCTACCTAAGGTAGTGTCATCTTTCTATCTTAACCAAGAGATTGTGGTTCTGGCTTTTATCTCTTCTGGTTTGTCCTCCAAGGAGCGGTCCTTGGATGTGGTATGGACTCTCCGTATTTACGTGGAGTGGACTGCCTCTATCAGGAGGTCAGATACTGTTTTTGTACTTTTTGGTTTTCACAAACGTGGCTGGCCTGCAAATAAGCACACTTTGGCCAGATGTATTAGAATAGTGATTGCACAAGCCTATGCGCAGGCTGGACTCCCAGCTCCTGCTGCTATCAAAGCCCATTCTGATCTGTCTGTTGGACCTTCTTGGGCGGCCCGCCGAGGCGCATCCGTTGAACAATTATGCAAGGTGGCTACGTGGTCCTCGGTGAACACGTTCATTAGGTTCTATGCCTTTGATTCTTCCGCCTCCCAGGATGCTTCCTTTGGGCGCCGGGTGCTTGTGCCCGCTACAGTGCGTCCCCTCCCATGAAGAACTGCTTTAGGACCTCCCCTATGTATTCCCTGTGGAACACAGTGTACTCCGCTGCAGAAAAGAAGATTTATGGTAGACTTACCATAGTTAAATCTTTCTGCGAGGTACACTGGATTCCACAGGGTTCAGCTTCTTTGGGTTTGTATGGCATTAGCCACTGGTCCCTTCTCCTGTCATGAAAATGTGGTTCTATGTGACTAATATCTGCCATCTATTTTACCTGCTACTGCATTGGACTGTTTAACGAAACTGAGCTCCAGTGTCCGGAGGCGGGGTTATAGCGAAGGCGGTGCAATGCATCCTGGGAACAGTCAAAGCTTTAGCCTGTTGGTGCCTCGGATGAAGATCCAACTCTACACCCCGATGTATTCCCTGTGGAACCCAGTGTACCTCGCAGAAAGAGATTTAACTATGGTAAGTCTACCATAAATCTCGTATTTTATACTCTCTCCTCCTCCCACAACTGTTGGGGTTTTACAGCCTGATTCAGAGATGTACCTAAGAACAATTGCAGATACAATTTCGCTTGCTGTGAAAATGCAAAAATATGCTATCGATTAAGGCGCCGTCTTGTGCATAGAGACACCCACTACCACCACTTGTGTACAAAACATCGGATGCACATCGAACTTCCGTATGAGACTATGCTGTCTTAGAGCTGCTTTCCAGCTGTGAGCAGATTTACAGTGGCGTACTTTGGCACACCCCAAAAATGGTCATGACAGGCATGCCTTTTCTAGCCCTCTGTTACCTTCCCCAAATGCTGACTGCCTGTCATTCATCACTTTGTTACTAAACCCTATGTGTGTGCGCGATCGATAATCAATTGTTGCATGTGCGCATTGCGGCATTGGAGCATGTGTAGTGGCAAATGATAGCTCCGCTGCATAAACCACCGTCATTGAGTACATCTCTGAATGCGGTCCTTAGTCTGACACTGATTTTGGTTTAGATAAGCAAAAATAAACTGCCCTAAAAATTCTTTACTCTCACACAAACAACAACAGATATCCAAAATGTTATTCTGTAGCTTGTAACAATAACCAAATAATGTATTGCTATTACACTGACAATAATAGCTAATTTTTACGTCTCTGTGGTGCTAGCACTCTTTATTGTGGCTCTGACTTTGAATATGAGCACAGAGAACTAAGAGGGTTATTTAGAGATGGACACAGCCACGTCCATCCGGTCTGCGCATGCGCACTGACCGCAGTATGCATGTGTGACCTTACACATTGCACCCGCAGTGTGATTGACAGCTGCGGCAGTCAGAGGGGTGTACCAAATAGAGGCGTGTTGGCCCGTCGACCGCCTGACAGTGCAGACAGGCTGCCCTCCCAGCGGTCAACTCTAGATCCGATGCGTTTACATTAGATCGCGGATGCATTGGAGGGTGGCCCCACACATGCTGGGCGGCATTGCCCTGTTCTGGGCGCCCCTTGGCATGTGCAGAGATGAACACAAATCTGGCCTCGTAGGCAGCCATCTGCGTTCATCTCTGAATAACCCCCTAAGCCTGAATTCTGTGGCAACTGGTGACTTGTAAGCCACAGTACCAGTTTCTCAGAATTTGGAAATTAGGCACCTGACAATATTATGTGAAACTGGAGGTTTTTCTGGGTGCCGGTTGTTAAAATCTGCAGCTATGACGCGGAAACTTCGTTCTCAAGACATCAAAATCACCTCAATTCTCTCCTCTTTTGTCAAAGCCATCTTCAGTTACCTGCAACAAAAAAAAGTGTTGTAACTTTTTGCACCTCCCCCTTTCCATTTGAAAAAACTGACTTAGATTCAAGATAGACGATTTCAAGATGGTGCCCATGTTCGGTACATACCCTAAAAGATAGCCCACCTCACCCATACTTTATTGGAGTATTCAGTTTTCCCATTTCCTGCACAGTTTTTGAAACAGAAGGGTGTACTGCGACTTTTGAATCACCCTGTATATACATTAAGCTGTAAGTTTAAGCCGTCTTGGAGTGCCTTTCTGTATGTAGTATATATAGGAATGGTATAGTGCACCGGAGCAAGTTGCTTTCTTGAACTAAGTGCTGGCAAATTGTGGATATAAATATATATTATATATTACTACTTTCTGTTGTCCAAGTAAATTTGAGATGTTTTGGTTATTTTATTGCAGAACCCATATTCCATTTAAAATCCACAGGGATTTATTCTCCGTAGTGAAATTAATAATTTACGTTGTATGTAATAAGCATTATACATAGTACTGGTCAATTTAGAATCTTACATTTTTCCTCAAAATTTTCTTAACTAGTTCTTGGACTTTATATGAATAGCAAATGTCATTACTTTGTGCAGTGTGGTGCCTCTGTAAATACATAATGATGGGTGCACAAGAAGTTAACTACTCAATGGCTAGTGCAGTGGTTTCCAAACTTTTTTGAATCACGGCGCCCTAGAATATCAGAATTTTTTTCACGGCACCCCTAGGACAAAAATTTCTTATTGAGAAATTTAGAAAGAACTATTACATTAAGTAGATCGCGTTTATATGTCATCCTTAGAGTCAGTTGTGTGGTGAGAGACAAGATTTGCTTCTGTTTGGCCACATATTTTATGACTGGCAGCCACCTGCACTGGTTTTGCCTGTTATATTGACCATGAATAATTTGAATTGGTCCTGGACCACCAACCCAGGGCACCCCTGCAAGTGTCCCGAGGCACCCCAGGGAGCCACGGCACACAGTTTGGGAACCTCTGGGCTAGTGGTTCCAGTGCGACTCCCCATAGGGTATGGGCTCTCTAGATGCAGACACCTAGGGGGCCATTCAGATCTGATCGCTAGGCAGCGATTTTTGCAGTCCTGCAATCAGATAGTCGCCGCCTACAGGGGGAGTATATTTTCGCTGTGCAAGTGTGCAAACGCATGTGTAGCAGAGCTGCACAAACTGATTATGTGGAGTCTCTGCGCAGCCCAGGACTTACTCAGCCGCTGCGATCACATCAGCCTGTTCGGGACCGGATTTGACGTCCGACACCCTCCCTTCAAAGGCCTAAGCACGCCTACGTTTTCCGTACACTCCCTGGAAACGGTCAGTTGCCACCCGCAAATGGCCTCTTCCTGTCAATCTCCTTGTGAACGTCCGTGTGAATGGATCCTAAGCACAATCACGTCACTGACCGGCATATGCATGCGCAGTTCAGATCTGATCACCGGCAGCAACGATCAGATCTGAATTACCCCCCTAATCACTTGTTTCGGCCCATCCTAGGCGGCTGGCCCAATGCTGATAAATGCTGTCCTTTTATTCAATTATTATTATTATTATTTTTTTTATTATCTAGAATTTGGTTTTACATGTTTTAACAGGCAAGACAGCTGACATAGGGCCTAATTGAGACCTGATCACAGCAGCAAATTTGTTCTCTAATGGGCAAAACCATGTGCACTGCAGGGGGGTGTAGATATAACATGTGCAGAGAGAGTTAGATTTGGGTGGGTTATATTGTCTCTGTGCAGGGTAAATACTGGCTGATTTATTTTTACACTGCAAATTTAGATTTCAGCTTGAACACACCACACCCAAATCTAACTCTCTCTGCACATGTTATATCTGCCCCCCCCCCCCCCCCCCCTCACTGCACATGATTTTGCCCATTAGAGAACAAATTTCCTGCTGTGATCAGGTCTGAATTAGGCCCATAGAATGCAGCTTGAACTGTCTTGTCTATCAGGACCATGATAACAAAAAAGAAAAAAAAAAACTACCGTTTTTTGTAGTGATTCAATAAATCGGGATGGTTTGTATGTTTACTACCATCTCATGTCACCTCCCCCTTCCCCAATGGTATTAAATTGTGCAATTTTAAAATGTTTTAAATCTGACTGTTTCTGAACTGCACATACTGTAAGATCACAAAAAGAAAGTGTGGTTTTGCCAAATGACCTCTCCGCACTCTCTAGCACCTCATCGCTCAGTACTGACTTCACCCCTAATAATGCTAGTGTGACAGTAAAACAGTACTCGCTGTGTATAGGTCACTACTTGTGCTCAGAACGCTCTGTTTCTGCGTGATACAACGTGACATTTGTTAATGCTCGTGTGAAGTTTTATTAGACCTCATCAGCCTGATAAATTTCTGAGGACTGTGGGAGTGAGGTTTGGAAAGTGCTTGAACAGGGCATCAGTTAAGTAGTTGGAAAAACATATAAAAGTTAGTGATGCCTTTGCATGAGAGGCTACAGGCATTAATGTGATTATGTTCATGTCATTACTCCATCTGCAGGTGCATTATTAAATGTACAGCAAAGGGCCCCATACACTTACGTGATATGTCCATCTGACATGTCGCAGGCGATCACCCCGGCAGCCTCCCGGGGGGCAGGATCGCCCAAGATACATCGTATGCTGTCCATTTGCATACAATGTTTCTTGGGCGATCCCAGCCATGCCTGCGGGGTCGGACATGATTGAATTGAATTCAATCTGGAGGGTCCGATCCGATGCTCACGGGAACACACATCGGATCGGAAACACCTCCAAAATGCCCGATTTCATCCGATATATCAGGCCGAATGCCCGAAATCGGGCAATATCATCCTAGTGTATGGGGCCCTTAAGTGTTGAATTAACTTGGAAGCTGTTTAATGTGTAGCATATTAATTTTCACAAATATTGGACTGTTTAATTTTTTTATTTTATTTAAATGTTATATATAGCCAATCACCTGTTTTATGGTCTCTGCTCCCATTGGGTGGACTGTATAGAGACAGTGAATGAGAGGGATAAGTGTCTCCTAAATTAATCCCTTGACTCTTCCCTCACTGCATTCTAACTGGCTTCACATTCTATTGGGCCAGAGATAAGGCAGCACAAATGAAATACTATGAAATATTAAAACCCTACCTATGTCATTTCCCTCCCATTAGCTATAAAGTATACAATGGAGTAAATTTACTAAGCAGTGCTTTTCATAGCCGCTACATCTTTGGCATCTTGTGGTGTGCCTGATCCCTATGTCTCCTGGTACTGGTCATTATCCGTGTCCACTTGCACTTGCCCTATAATAGGTGCCCAAAATACACCTGCAGATATACATGTTTACATGAGATGCGGTTAATTTACCATCTGTCGGGA
Source organism: Pseudophryne corroboree (assembly GCF_028390025.1). Taxonomy (NCBI): domain Eukaryota; kingdom Metazoa; phylum Chordata; class Amphibia; order Anura; family Myobatrachidae; genus Pseudophryne; species Pseudophryne corroboree. Next base: position 70,288,693 of record NC_086454.1, on the reverse strand, counting down.
TCCCGGCATTCAGGATACCGCTGCTGGAATCCCAACAGCCGGTGAAATGCCGGCAATTGGAATCCCAACCGAGGCCCGTTATTCCCACTCGTGTGGTGGTCCACGCCACCGCCCGAGGGTGAATAGAATAGTGTGGCGAGCTAAGTTCGCTACCGTCCCCAATGCGTGGTGAGCGGAATCGCTGCACTCCCTGCCGGCATTCCACCTGTCGGGATCCCGGCGTCGGACTTATGACTCCCACAATCACGCACGGCGGTAAAGCATACCGAACCCATTTACACTTCCACATCTGCATAGCCTGCAGTTGTATCAACATGCGGTCAATGAATTTGGCATACTTGAAAATGACTTGGTTAGAGTCCAGTTATAGGTCTTCTGTTGTAAGTGGAGATGCGATTCAAATGTATACGACTCTCCCAGCCCCGTAATAGGGCTTCAGTAGACGATGTGCCCCTGCCGCCCACTCCCCTGGCTGCATACTGTCCTAAAACTGTGCCCCAGTTGGTGGGTGGGCAGGAGTGCCATGACCAGAACATTGAGGAGCTGGCCAGACAGTCCTAAGGATGTTTGGGGCATCTATACTGGCTGCTGGGTACCATCCTAGACACCCTGCAAGCCAGGTGCAGGAGCCAACAGTCTTCAGAGCCGCCTTCAGTATGCTGTGCCTTGTGAGACGGCACCGCTTGTAACAGCCATGTGCTCTATTCCAGAGTATGAGCAAACAAGCAAGAGGTTCAACTCTGCCCCATGATGTAGACAGTTATATAGTTTTTCCTTCATTACTTTTTCTTTTTTAGTATACAGAATACAGTTCCAGTACCTGCGTGCCTTCTCATCCTTGGTAGTCTAATCAGAATAACTGCAATTACAGTATATATATTTTTTTTATTTCTGTTGTGTGTCCAGCAAATCGCAATGTTGACCTCTCACTTGTCAACATTCTGAGAATAGGATAACGCTAAATAACTAGCAGGTGGTTTTAATGTTATGGCTGATAGGTGCACAATTAAATGATTTGTACAATTAAAACTGTGATGCATTAGCCCTGGAGTATCAGCATTTTTTCGTGGCACCCCTAATTTCTTATTGAGAAATTCTGCAATCTTTATTACATTAATTGTGCTTATATATCATCCTTAAGTTCAGTTATGTGATGGACTGGTTGTGCTTCTGTTTGTACACACCTTGTTTTATTGACAGACACCAGCACTGGTTTTGCCTATTACATGTACCATAACATTTTTTGGATTTGGTTCTAGACCCATCAATTAGTGGCAAGTGCCCCTCGGCTTTTCCTGGTGTCACAGCACCCAGCTTGTGAACCATTCTAATTGTTTCGGCTATAATGGATGATTAGTACTCTTTGTTGACATAATATAAAAAGCGTTTTCTGACTTTACTGTTTGAGTCCTAAATATGTTTAAAAATGTTTGATTTTTGTGTTATGCATCTCTTTCATGCTTATATGTAAATCTCATTCTTCCTGTTTTTTTAATTTTTCCAGATATATGACACCATTGGTTCTAGGGAGGCCAATCCCGGGATCGGGATCGGCGGGAACCCGGGATTTGGGCCCAAAAATGCCGGGATTTGAATCCCGGGATTGGAGCTTCCAATCCCGGGATTCAAGGGATTACAGTGCGCATGTGCGGGAGGGTGGGTGTAAGTAATGACACTTACTATTAGGCGGGTGGCCGCGGCAGCCATGGACTCACTGAACGCGGGAGCACTTCAAATGTAGCGCCGGCCGCCAGCCAATCAGAGCTGGCGGCTCGGCAGCCAATCAGGAAGCTGCCGCAGCAGCAGCAGCCAATCAGGAGCCACTGCTGCGACCGCTTCCCTGATTGGCTGCCGGTCCGCCAGCTCTGGTTGGCTGGCGGCCGGCGCTTCATTTGAAATGCTCACGCGTTCAGTGAGTCCATGGCTGCCGCGGCCGCCCGCCTAATAGTAAGTGTCATTACTTACACCCACCCTCCCTCTCGCGCCGCTACCAACCCTTCCGCGCCGCTACCTACATCCTCCCTCCCGCACCACTACCTACACCCACCCTCCCGCACTGCTACCTACCCCCTCCCTACCTCCCGCACCGCTACCTACACCCTGCCTACCTCCCGCTCCACTACCTACACCCTCCCTACCTCCCGTACCACTACCTACACCCTCCCTCCAGCGCTGCTCCCTACAACCTTCACTGGTCCCTACTGCATTCCCGGGATCCCGGGATTGACCGTTTTTCAATCCCGAATCCCGGGATTGAAAAAACGGCCCGGGATTGGCCTCCCTAATTGGTTCAAGGGGTTATAAGTTTTGAGAGGGCCAATCAATTCGTAACAAAGTCACAAGGTGATGGAGCATATTGTTTTTTCTGCACCCGAGAAAGGAGGCTTCTGCAAAATGTGTGCATTTTTGCTGTGTTAAGCTCTGTCCTAAGCTGCTGTATAAATGTAACGTTACTTAGCCTTTGCTGACCTGCGTGAGCCCTGGTTTTCTTTGCAACTTTGAAAGCACATAATGGACTAGAGTGTTGTTTAAATTGGTCTCAGCAGTTTCCCCCATACACATGAATGTGTATGGGGGCAAAGAATGTATCTTGGGCGATCCCAGCCATGCCCCCAGGTCAGACCTCATTGAATGTGCAGCACATTCAATCTGGAGGATCCAATCCGATGCTCGCGGGAATGCGCATCGGATCAGAAACACCTCTAAAATGCCCGATTTCATCCGATATATTGGGCCGAATGCCCGAAATCGGATAACATCGGGCATTATCGCTCTAGTGTATGGGGTACTTAACAGTCATGGCTAATCGTTCACTCTAATGTTGAAGGTGAACGAAGTACATGAAGAAATATGAAATATGCGCTAAATATTTCACTACATCCATAGTGGAGTCAACTTGAATCATGTTTTGCTCCTGGATTGGGTAATGTGTGGGTCAGTCAAATTGTTGACCACAGACCAAGATTTGTACCAGATATAACTGAAAATAATAATTAATTAGCTGCAAATAAAAGTATGCAACAAATTATTATATTTTAAATCTGTCTGGCACATTTCTTCATTCTTCACTGTGGTGCCTCTAGATCTAATAACTGCAAGGATCTATTGGATAGGTCCACAGTGGGTTCCTGCTACAGTGAGTGGGATACAAGGCAGAAACCAGTGATGGGCAAGTTTTGCACCTCCATATGGATCAGTCAGATGGTATTATGCTAAAGATGACAGGCTGATAGGTGATTAATCAGAGAGCACAATGAAACTGAAATCAGAATTTCCTTTTGTGGCTGCTGGGAAGTGATTGAATTGTTCTTACAGATAACTGAAATGCTGTCTGCATCTTAGAGGTAACCCCTTGAGCTATAATTCATAGAGGACATTGTAGGTATGTATGATCCATGGAATTGATCCAGTTGCCATTATTGTGCATAGTAAAAAGGCATTGTTTGAGAAATGTTTGGGTATAGGGCATACTTCAGCATGAGTTATAGTTTTGCGAGAAATCGCAAAACTACAACTCCTTTCTTTAGCATGGGGGGCAAGGCCGCCCCGCATGCCGGATCCTTCCCCATCCCATCTAAAATGCGCTTGCATTTTAAGGCTTCCCCCCCATGCCTCCACAGCCTAGCTGCAGAAGCAGTCGCCGGGCCGCCATATTTTGGGTAGCAGTGGCTTCATGTGACAACACGCATCCGCTGCGGCCCTCCCCATAAATGGTCTGGACACGCCCCCGTTGTACGATCTAAGTCCTCGCGCATGCGTGCAAAGGGTGTGCGCGCAAGCACAGAAGTGTGGAAATCGCCAAATAGCAATTTCCACACTTTTACGTCCCATTCTGAATTAGGCCCATAGCTGGGAGTATTGGAGGCGTGCTTTGGCAAGTAATTGAATTTGCTTTTCCTCCTTTCCTACTCCATACTCCCTACAACGGCACCTAACCCTTGGTTTCTGCCATCCTGATGCTTATTTAAGTGTCTTGTACCTGATGTCTTGTACTGTAAGTCACTGTTTTCTTGTTTTGCCCATTTGTTTTGTCCTTTGTTAGGAGCTGCAGAGCCCTTATGGTTCCATATAAATGAAGGACAATAATGATAATATGTGGGTGTATAGACGCATAGGGCCAGATGTAATTCATTGTGAGACAGCCGGAGCTCTGAGATTCCTGCCGTAATCGTACTTTTTTTTTTTTTAAAGCGCTAATCATTTACAAGGCAAAACCAACCTGTTTTTCACTTGTAAATTATTGCCATTTTAAAAAACTGTACGAGTTTGTCCGGGATCTCGGTGCCCCGGCCGTCTCGCACTACGTTACATCCGGCCCATTGTTTGGGAATTTTTTTAACATGTTTGTGTGTAATGGAGGAGTGATTTTTGAAAATTGAGGACATGTTTCAGAGTATTGAAGGTCTTTTTGTAACTCTTTGTAATATCTAGTGATGTGCACCGGACATTTTTCGGGTTTTGTGTTTTGGTTTTGGATTCGGTTCCGCGGCCGTGTTTTGGATTCGGACGCATTTTGGCAAAACCTCCCTGAAATTTTTTTGTCGGATTCGGGTGTGTTTTGGATTCGGGTGTTTTTTTTACAAAAACACCTCAAAAACAGCTTAAATCATAGAATTTGGGGGTCATTTTGATCCCATAGCATTATTAACCTCAATAACCATAATTTCCACTCATTTTCAGTCTATTCTGAACACCTCACAATATTATTTTTAGTCCTAAAATTTGCACCGAGGTCGCTGGATGACTAAGCTAAGCGACCCGAGTGGCCGACACAAACACCTGGCCCATCTAGGAGTGGCACTGCAGTGTCAGACAGGATGGCACTTCAAAAAAATTGTCCCCAAACAGCACATGATGCAAAGAAAAAAAGAGGTACACCAAGGTCGCTGGATGGCTAAGCTAAGAGACACAAGTGGCCGGCACAAACACCTGGCCCATCTAGGAGTAGCACTGCAGTGTCAGGCAGGATGGCACTTCAAAAAAATTGTCCCCAAACAGCACATGATGCAAAGAAAAATGAAAGAAAAAATAGGTGCAAGATGGAATTGTCCTTGGGCCCTCCCACCCACCCTTATGTTGTATAAACAGGACATGCACACTTTAACAAACCCATCATTTCAGCGACAGGGTCTGCCACACAACTGTGACTGAAAAGACTGGTTGGTTTGGGCCCCCACCAAAAAAGAAGCAATCAATCTCTCCTTACACAAACTGGCTCTACAGAGGCAAGATGTCCACCTCCTCCTCATCGTCCGATTCCTCACCCCTTTCACTGTGTACATCCCCCTCCTCACAGATTATTAATTCGTCCCCACTGGAATCCACCATCTCAGGTCCCTTTGTACTTTCTGGAGGCAATTGCTGGTGAATGTCTCCACGGAGGAATTGATTATAATTTATTTTGATGAACATCATCTTCTCCACATTTTCTGGAAGTAACCTCGTACGCCGATTGCTGACAAGGTGAGCAGCTGCACTAAACACTCTTTCGGAGTACACACTGGAGGGTGGGCAACTTAGGTAAAATAAAGCCAGTTTCTGCAAGGGCCTCCAAATTGCCTCTTTTTCCTGCCAGTATACGTACGGACTGTCTGACGTGCCTACTTGGATGCGGTCACTCATATAATCCTCCACCATTCTTTCAATGGTGGGAGAATCATATGCAGTGACAGTAGACGACATGTCAGTAATCGTTGGCAGGTCCTTCAGTCCGGACCAGATGTCAGCACTCGCTCCAGACTGCCCTGCATCACCGCCAGCAGGTGGGCTCGGAATTCTTAGCCTTTTCCTCACTCCCCCAGTTGCGGGAGAATGTGAAGGAGGAGCTGTTGACGGGTCACGTTCCGCTTGACTTGACAATTTTCTCACCAGCAGGTCTTTGAACCTCTGCAGACTTGTGTCTGCCGGAAAGAGAGATCCAACGCAGGTTTTAAATCTAGGATCGAGAACGGTGGCCAAAATGTAGTGCTCTAATTTCAACAGATTAACCACCCGTGAATCCTGGTTAAGCGAATTAAGGGCTCCATCCACAAGTCCCACATGCCTAGCGGAATAGCTCTGTTTTAGCTCCTCCTTCAATGTCTCCAGCTTCTTCTGCAAAAGCCTGATGAGGGGAATGACCTGACTCAGGCTGGCAGTGTCTGAACTGACTTCACGTGTGGCAAGTTCAAAGGGTTGCAGAACCTTGCACAACGTTGAAATCTTTCTCCAATGCGCTTGAGTCAGGTGCATTCCCCCTCCTTTGCCTATATCGTAGGCAGATGTATAGGCTTGAATGGCCTTTTGCTGCTCCTCCATCCTCTGAAGCATATAGAGGGTTGAATTCCACCTCGTTCCCACCTCTTACTTCAGATGATGGCAGGGCAGGTTCAGGACTGTTTGCTGGTGCTCCAGTCTTCGGCACGCGGTGGCTGAATGCCGAAAGTGGCCTGCAATTCTTCGGGCCACCGACAGCATCTCTTGCACGCCCCTGTCTTTTTTTAAATAATTCTGCACCACCAAATTCAATGTATGTGCAAAACATGGGACGTGCTGGAATTTGCCCAGATGTAATGCAAGCACAATATTGCTGGCGTTGTCCCCAGGAGAGTCCATTTGGGGTAAGCCATTCTGCGATGATGTTCCTCAGTTTCCGTAAAGAGGTTGTCAGCTGTGTGCCTCTTCTGGAAAGCGGTGATACAAAGCGTAGCCTGCCTATGAATGTGTTGGCGTTTGCGAGATGCTGCTACTGGTGCCGCCGCTGCTGTTCTTGCTGCGGGAGGCAATACATCTACCCAGTGGGCTGTCACAGTCATATAGTCCTGAGTCTGCCCTGCTCCACTTGTCCACATGTCCGTGGTTAAGTGGACATTGGGTACAACTGCATTTTTTAGGACACTGGTGACTCTTTTTCTGAGGTCTGTGTACATTTTCGGTATCGCCTGCCTAGAGAAATGGAACCTAGATGGTATTTGGTACCGGGGACACAGTACCTCAATCAAGTCTGTAGTTGCCTGTGAATTAACGGTGGATAACGGAAACATGTTTCTCACTGCCAAGGCCTGAGTTACCTGCTTTGCAGCAGGATGACTGCTGTGATATTTCATCTTCCTCGTAAAGGACTGTTGGACAGTCAATTGCTTACTGGAAGTAGTACAAGTGGTCTTCCGACTTCCCCTCTGGGATGACTATCGACTCCCAGCAACAACAACAGCAGCGCCAGCAGCAGGAGGCGTTACACTCAAGGATGCATCGGAGGAATCCCAGGCAGGAGAGGACTCGTCAGACTTGACAGTGACATGGCCTGCTGGACTATTGGCTTTCCTGTGTAAGTAGGAAATTGACACTGAGGGAGTTGGTGGTGTGGTTTGCAGGAGCTTGGTTACAAGAGGAAGGGATTTAGTGGTCAGTGGACTGCTTCCGCTGTCATCCAAAGTTTTTGAACTTGTCACTGACTTATGATGAATGCGCTGCAGGTGACGTATAAGGGAGGATGTTCCGAGGTGGTTAACGTCCTTACCCCTACTTATTACAGCTTGACAAAGGCAACACACGGCTTGACACCTGTTGTCTGCATTTGTGTTAAAATAATTCCACACCGAAGAGGTGATTTTTTTTGTAATTTGACCAGGCATGTCAATGGCCATATTCGTCCAACGGACAACAGGTGTCTCCCCGGGTGCCTGACTTAAACAAACCACCTCACCATCAGAATCCTCCTTGTCAATTTCCTCCTCAGCGCCAGCAACACCCATATCCTCATCCTGGTGTACTTCAACAGTGACATCTTCAATTTGACTATCAGGAACTGGACTGCGGGTGCTCCTTCCAGCACTTGCAGGGGGCGTGCAAATGGTGGAAGGCGCCACCTCTTCCCGTCCAGTGTTGGGAAGGTCAGGCATCGCACCCGACACAATTGGACGCTCCTTGGGGATTTGTGATTTAGAAGAACGCACAGTTCTTTGCTGTGCTTTTGCCAGCTTAAGTCTTTTCATTTTTCTAGCGAGAGGATGAGTGCTTCCATCCTCATGTGAAGCTGAACCACTAGCCATGAACATAGGCCAGGGCCTCAGCCGTTCCTTGCCACTCCGTGTCGTAAATGGCATATTGGCAAGAGGTGGAAGTGGATCTTGATCTTTCCCTATTTTACCTTCCACATTTTTGTTCTCCATTTTTTAATGTGTGGAATTATATGCCAGTATCAATAGCAATGGCCTACTACTATATATACTGCACACGACTGAAATGCACCACAGGTATGGATGGATAGTATACTTGACGACACAGAGGTAGGTAGAGCAGTGGCCTACTGTACCGTACTGCTATATATTATATACTGGTGGTCAGCAAACTGTGCAAAACTGAAATGCACCACAGGTATGGATGGATAGTATACTTGACGACACAGAGGTAGGTAGAGCAGTGGCCTTCTGTACCGTACTCCTATATATTATATACTGGTGGTCAGCAAAATTATGCACTGTGCTCCTACTATATACTACAATGCAGCACAGATATGGAGCGTTTTTCAGGCAGAGAACGTATAATACTGGTGGTCACTGGTCAGCAAAACTCTGCACTGTACTCCTCCTATATAATACTGCTGGTCACCAGTCCCCACAATAAAGCAGTGTGAGCACAGATATATGCAGCACACTGAGCACAGATATGGAGCGTTTTTAAGGCAGACAACGTATACTGGTGGTCACTGGTCAGCAAAACTCTGCACTGTACTCCTATTTAATACTGCTGGTCCCCAGTCCCCACAATAAAGCAGTGTGAGCACAGATATATGCAGCACACTGAGCACAGATATGGAGCGTTTTTCAGGCAGACAACGTATAATACTGGTGGTCACTGGTCAGCAAAACTCTGCACTGTACTCCTCCTATAATACTGCTGGTCCCCAGAATAAAGATATTTGCATTGCAGCCCCCTGAAACAGAGTCAGAGGACACCAGCCACGTCCTCTCACTATCATTTCCAATGCACGAGTGAAAAATGGCGGCGACGCGCGGCTCCTTATATAGAATCCGAATCTCGCGAGAATCCGACAGCGGGATGATGACGTTCGGGCGCGCTCGGGTTAACTGAGCAAGGCAGGAGGATCCAAGTCTGCCTCAGACCCGTGTAAAAAGGGTGAAGTTCGGGGGGTTCGGATTCCGAGGAACCGAACCCGCTCATCACTAGTAATAACTGCTTTTTTTTTTATAATGTGGCATTTCCGTCAAGTACTGTATATCATTATGCACTTCTGTTTATTTTTATTTATCTGCCACCTTAATGCCTGTGTAAAGCTTGTGTTGAAGTCTTCTACGCATGGTGGAGGCTGTTATTTTGTGGGACAAGCCAATATTATCAAAAGAGATAGAAGGCAGCTTATTGATTGACTGAGGGTGAGATTCAGTTAGCAACGAGTTGCCCTAATTATGCCACTTACAACAGGCTGATCTCTGCTCCTACCCCCATAGGCTGCAAACAGATATTAGTTTATTTGACATAAGCTGCCAGGAATCGTTCCGGCGGTGCTTGCGGCTTCATTCAGTTTGTCCCTAGATCTAAAATCGATCCCTGGGATTTTCTTTATTTTGTCCTAGTAATTTAGAGTTTCTTTCTAGGGCTATAAATTTTCTGGTTTCCATTCTGAACCCATTACTATTGTGAGAAGAATGTGCTTTTAATACGAAAACATTAAAGACTCACTTGGAACCTGGTAAATCTCTAATAAGTAGTTAAAGAAAAAGATCACAAAAGGTTAAAACAAGTGATGAGTATCATGACAGGCATCACGAGAAGTAATCCAAAATGAGAACAGGGTGCCGCACTATAAAACTTTCAGTCTGTACATCCGTCACATGTCAGTTTTATAGGATCAGCCCGGGGGCGTGAGGATTTTTTAAAGTAATATATATTAGGTTAAATTTACAGGATACATTTTGACGTTGCTTAGACCTTTGTTTTACAGTAGTGAATACTCTGGGTAACAAAGTAAACTGCAAAGTTTCTTTCATCATATTTGAGCAATTGCTTTGTGACAGGGTTGAGATTTTAATAGCCAATAACGAGGACACCTGCCCTGGTTTTTGTATGGAGCAGCTGTGCTCAAATATACAAATGGCGCAGGAGGCGTCTTGTGTAAATAGACGTCTGCTGCCAGCTTCTGTGATATACTGCTGCGTCAATAGGCACAGCATCAGATCATCTGTATGAATATCGGACACATGAGAAACCTTCAGGGCTTCGGGCAACCGAGAGAATGGGGCTGACACACCCTTCTTTTCTGGAGAGGTGTCCTTCGCCGCCCATTCCCCTCCCCCAATTGCCATGCTGTGGCTAAGGGGGATTGCAACCATTGTAGGTGTCATTGTGACCGCAAGGAAAGATCTGAAAACACTGGAGATGTACGCAAACCATCGGGTTTGTGTACATTTCTTAATCTGGCCTTTAAGTTCTATATTGTTGCTACATGTTATTTGCTAGTTGCGCAGCCTTATTTTTCTAGGCTTCAACCACCTTTCCAACCTGTTACCTGTAAAAGCACGGCAAGTTGGATTTCCATGGCTCCACCCCTGGTGGGTCAAGGATACTTCAGCTCCATGTAGTTATCCTATCCAAGGTTGATCTGAGTGAAGGGTGTGAAGATGCCAACTGTAAATGGAATTATGGTTACCCCTTTCCAACTTTGGAGTTAGGGGCTGAGGGTTACAATAGCAGACCTCCAATCTTGTGGTTAGAGTAAAACATACACTCCCTCCACACATGATGTACTCACTATCACTGGTAGCCCAGGGTCTAGTTCAGCATTTCAAACCCTTGCACCCATCTCAACTTTGTCTCTGAAGTTCCCTATGCAGCTCCCACCTTATGAAACTCTGGTCCATTATGTAAGGACCATATAAGGGTTTCCACTCTAGGGATCACATGCCTTTATTAGACTGGCTTTAGTCTTGTGGCGCTCCAGTGATGTTCAGAAGGGGGTTGTTTTAATCTGTATGGGTTTCAAAATGTTAGTACCCATCTCTAAAATTAACACCAGCTGCAGAGTTCCACTTTCTGGGGGTCATTCAGGTGCGTCAAAACTTGCAATATCTTGTCCAGGACCCATTATGCACATGCAAGAACCAGTCCTGTGGTGTCGGAAGCAGAGCGGCAGCAGACTGTCAGTGATTGACAGTTTGCTGCCGTTTGGGGGACGGGAGGGGGCTTCAAAGCCCCCGCTTGTGAAACCGGAGATGTGTCTCCACTGTTTAGGGGGTAGGAAGAGGTCAGGGATCTCCGTAGTGGGACAGAGATTTCCTGGCCTCTGTGACGGGAAGTTTGCGAAGCACCATAGGTGCCATAAGCCGCCCGATGTTGGGTGAGAGATCCGATGCTGTGTTCTAGGATGCAGCTGGGATCACTACAGCAGGAGGTGTCTGCTTGTAATAAATGCCTCTTGGCCATACCTGCTCCATACAGTGCTATCGCTCCAACCACATCTGAATGAGCCTCTCTATGCCACACAGGGTTGCATGTAATAAGGTGAGAGCCACAGCTGCCAGTCACCTACCACCCCCTTGGCCTGGAATACTCTAATTCCAAATGTCAAATAAAATGTCAAATAAAATGTTCTTTTTAATGTCAGAAGCTAGTCCATCTCTTTTAAGGTTAAATTAGTCCTGTGCACAGGAAAAGGAGGATCTAGAGCAGGAGTAGACAACCTGTTGGCACTCCAGCTGCTGTAGAACTAAAACTCCCAGCATGCCCTGCCACAGTGTTGCTTCTCGTTCCACATCAGCTGGAGGGCAACAAGTCGCCTACCTCAGATCTAGAGTATGAGCCAGTATTTCATTGCTGATTCCACAATGACAGTATAAGGATTTATATTTGCATTATATTTTCAGTTTTGAAACATTGCAGTCCTAGCAAATATAGGGCCTAATTCACCACTGTTCGTAGAAGTGATGAAATTGCTATTTGGCAATTTCAGCACTTTTGTGCATGCACACACGCCGTAGCGCGCATGTGCGAGGACTAACTCCTGGTGAGGGGACGGGACATCGTGATGGCATTTTAGGGGTGGTGTGCAGCGTTGGGGCGCAGACCGGAGAATGGAGGCGTGTCCAGACTGCTTGCGGAGTGGGTCGCGTTGGCTGCGTGACATCACACGCAGCCAATTCGACCAAAAAAATGGCTGCCCGGCGACTTAAGGGAGCAATTCTTAGATCCAGCGCATCGCTGTATGGGGGGGCCCTACACACTGCGCGATGTTACTGAAAGATATGAATGATCTCGTTCATTAATGAACGAGATACCATTCATATCTTTCAGTGTGGAGGCAGCAACGATGAACGATGCGCGGCCCCGCGCTCGTTCATCGCTGGTGCCCCGTCGCTTGTGCATGCAGACCAATATGGACGATCTCGCCCATATTTACCTGCACTGCTATGGAGCCGGGTGACGGGGGGAGTGAAGAAACTTCACTCCCCCCGTCACTGCCCCCCCGCCGCCGGGTCGCCGTCGGCCGCATCCGCCGTCGGGCAGCTCGGCGGCGGATCGCGCTGTGTGTAGGGCCCATCAGGCCCACAGTTTCCTTTCCTCCTATTAAGATGGCCTGCCTTTGCTGCTGTCAGTAGTGTACCCTGCCAAACTAAGGTTTTAAGATATGGCCAACCCCAGTTTTTAATTTCAGCAAACACCCCAATGTTAATTAATGAATAATCCATGAAAAATCTACGATTTTTGCTTGCAATTTTAAATCTTCACTGCGACATGTGAAAAGAGCTGTGACCCATTTTGGATAATTATTCTAAATATATAGCATTTATTTTAGTTGGATTTTTTTCTATGATTGAACCACCTAATATGTACCAGTCCAGGCACTAAGAAAAACATGTCGGTGATTTAGAAAATTCTTTTTTCCATAGTGGTCAAAATAAGTTGTTTTGAAGTGATTCCTACTTTCTGTAGAATTAAGGTCTTTTCTTCTTTCATGACCATCCAAAGTAAATAAATCCATCTTAAGATCCATTCTGTGCTGTTATTTCAGGTGCCTGGGTGTGTTCCCCCTCTTATATAACTCTGGTATACCTCCTTCAAGACTGCTTCAAAGAGCCAACGTCTCAGGATTAAAATATTTAAACAGATTAAGAGACCCATCTATTTCCCATGGTGCATGTCAGCGATGAGTCTCGCTTTCCTGCCTTCTGTTACGCTTTTTTTGGGCATAGATCTTTCAAAGGAGCATGATAGTAACTAGGTGTGTTTAATCATATTAGCTGCTGCCTATCAATGATGATTGATAAGTGCAGGTATGTATTAATCATATTACCTAACTTCTAATCTTTCCATTTATGAATGGTCTAGTGAACCTTATAATCTATAATACAATCTTGTAACACTAATAAAAGAGCTGTCTGATGTTTATATCTTTGTGTTCTGCTTTTGCTGAATTGCAGGGATACTTAAATCATGTGAAAAGTGCTGTCGCTGCATGATGTAAGAGGCCAATAAGTTTGATAAGCAAAGATCCTTGGAAAGGATGACCCAGTTTGCCAAGATGGGGGTGAGGTGAAGCGAATTGCGCCATCACAACCTCGCCCCATGTGACATTGGCGTTTCTAGAATGGGTGCAATGTGTGCGCTGTGTCCAGGGGGACCCACACCACACACACTGCACCCTTGTTTTATTACTTACCTGTCCAGAGTCCAGCTTCAGAGATTCTGCCGCAGTAAAAAAAAAATCACCTGCAATGTGTGCTCTGTGAAAAGGAGGGGGCCCATCCCGAGTCAGCACACGAGCCCCCACCTATGTTAAAACACCCCTGCCATGTGAAATTAGGGTTAGCCATCGACCATCGATGATTAGTAATTGATGGTCTATGCACAATAGTAACTAGTTTTATTGATGGAGGAGACCCAAATGGTTCCCCGCCATCAACTGAAGCCATGGGCCCGATGGTGTTTTATATATTTGCTACATGCGGGTTGTAGGCAAAGTGTGCAAAACCCGTGCTTTCCAGCACTTGTTATACTACATTTCCCATGAGCTTGCGTGATGGTGTCTGCCAGGAAGTTTGCCGGGCCGGGCAGCTACTGGTCTCTTATGAGGTCAGCAGTGCAGGGAGAGTATGACCCAGCCAAGCAACCATGGAGTCCTTTGAGTCTAGAATCCTCCTTGCTAGGTCTGATGGTGCAGCTGCAGGACTGTCACCGGAGCCCCGTATTCCTTGTGCGCATGCATGAAATGTCGATGGTAAGAACCATTGATGTATATTATAACACAATTGTGTATCATCAATGGCAACCATCGATGGGAATATTTTGCCAGTATTCCTGGTGATACATCTTTGGGGTTGGAAGTGGGGCTTTGACGTGTTTTGTGAATTCAGTCATCACAGCCCCTTGCCTGCCCACTTCATAGGGAGGTCTGGGGTGAGCACAGAGTTCGGGAGAGTGGTCCAGCTTCCTGAGCGTCGGGAGGCTGCTCACACAAAAATCATGAGCCTCCCCTTAGTTCTGGGAAGTGGGCATGTGTGCTGCAATGCAATTACAAAAGCTGATTTGCATTCAGCTCTGCCCTATTGGTCTAATGTTATACGATGTTAATCCAAGATGAATGCATTAAATCACATGACAAGAGGACAGTTACATCCGCAGTTGTGAATACCGTTTAGTTTTTTTGGGAAACACCTCTAGAAAATGTGTTGTTGAAGATAAAGGAAAGATGACATAGGAGTAAAGAACAAATCAGCAGTGTACATATTTATTAAGCGCTGCTGCACTTTCAGATGGCAATCCCATTTAATCTTAACAGCAAACAGCAAAATGACAGGAGATTGCAAATATAGTAAATTCACCCCTTAATCTTAGCTTTTGTAGTGGTGAAAGGTTAAATAAACAGTGTAGGAGAGAATCATCACAAATTAATACCATGGTATTTCCCATGTATATACAGTACAGGACAGCTTTTTCCTGCATTTGGCTGGAAATAAAGATTCAACTTTCCTTAAAGGGCCAAATTCAGACCTGATAGCTGTTGACCGAATTTACAGAGGTTTGAGATCGGATAGTCGCCACCCAGAAAGAGTGAAAAACCGCCCTGCGCAAGTCTGCGTACGCAGTGCTAAAAGCTTTGCAAATGCCGGTCAGCTGCAACTCCGTTCGCAAATCACTCATCATCGAATGTTTATTCCAGTCTGTGCAGTCTGTGCATAGCCCAGGACTTACTCCTACAGTGCAAAAAAATCAGGCTGATCGGGCCGGAGCTGACGTCACACATCCTCTCTGAAAACGATTGGGAACGCCTGTGTTTTTCCGGACACTCCCAGAAAACGGCCAGTTACCACCCACAAACGTCCGCTTCCTGTCAATCAGCCTGCGTTCGCCTAGTGATACAAAAATATGCAGGATTTTTTTGCACTTTGGCCTGCGCATTACTATCTGTACGCATGCGCAGTCAAATCGATAACTGGCCTCTGTGCGATTTTGCATATCAGCGATCAGGTTTGAATTAGGCCCTAAATTTCTCTAGAAACTTAGGGGGACATTCCGAGTTGATCGCTAGATAAAAATGTTCACTGCGCAGCGATTAAGTGCGTATGCAGCACATTCTGCACGCGCGACGTACTTTCACAACAGCCGATGTAGTTTTACACAAGATCTAGCGAGACTTTTCATTCGCAATGTCCGCCACAGAGTGATTGACATGAAGTGGGCGTTTCTGGGTGTCAACTGACCGTTTTCAGGGAGTGTTCGGAAAAATGCTGGCGTGCCAGGAAAAACGCAGGCGTGGCTGGAAGAACGCAGGGCATGTTTGTGATGTCAAAACCGGAACTAAACAGTCTGAAGTGATCGCAAGCGCTGAGTAGGTCTGGAGCTACTCTGAAACTGCACAATTTTTTTTAGTAGCCGCTCTGCGATCCTTTCGTTCGCACTTCTGCTAAGCTAAAATACACTCCCAGAGGGCGGCGACTTAGCGTTTGCACGGCTGCTAAAAACTACTAGTGAGCTATCAACGCGGAATGACCCCCTTAGGTAACTAAGGGACGTTGTTTGTGCATTTATCTGTGAATCTTGGATAGTTTTTGTATTTTTCTCTTTTTTTTTGCAATACTACACATCTGTGCTTGCGGGAGAAAAGTGCTATATAAATAAAATTATTATTATTGTGTAAATAAGTCAACCCCTTTGCTGCAAAGAACAAGTGAATCTCATCTGCACATACATTTAAACTGCGGACAAGAAGTCCAACTTGAACACAGCAGGACACCTAATAGAACTCACTGGTACTGCTTGATGGTGGGGAGTCGCGGACAGCCTGGGAGAAGGCCACATTAAAGTCATGTAGTAGCTCCTCTGTGATGAAGTAACTTAGGGAAAAAAAATAATATGCTGTAATGCAAAAGACTGTTAAGTCCCATATCTCAGACTCCCCCATCTTTGCACCATGAGAGATTGGGCACTCTTGTTTGAATGAATCCCCTCCTTCAAACTATGTGACCCTATAGAAGCTATTGGAGTCCACCAGGGATGTGGGAAGATCTTCCAACCCTGCTTCCTTTAATTCAGGGGCAGCCATATATGAAACAGGGGAGTCCCAAATGATGCAAACCTTTGTTAGCTATTGCCTGTGACATAAAACCGTGCCCCCACCCTCATCAGAGATGAGGGATGTCCTAGTACCCAGATCTCCCCATCTTGTGTCAAACTAAAACAGGGTTCCTTTCGATTTAATGCAGTATGTTTTCTAGTTTATTAAAAATGGTTGTGCTGCCACATTACTCATTGGAAGACTTTACATTAATATGGCAAGGACTTTGCTAAATTCAACTGGGTACTCCTCCCTTGGGTGACCTGGCATACTAGCTATATAGTCTGGATTCTCATCATAATGTAGTTGATGGCACCTTTTTCCGGTGGAAGAAACTATTAATAGGGAGGTGTGATCTTGTCCCCACAGGTATTGTATACAGTATTTAGTACCACACCCATACTGTGATACAGCTGCTGTCTGTCCCAGTTTATCTTATTATTTTGAATGGCTGCTGCAATATTTCTTGTTTGCTCAGGAACATATAGGGGGTCATTCCGAGTTGATTGCGCGCTAGCTGTTTTTAGCAGCAGTGCCAATGCTAAGCCGCCGCCCTCTGGGAGTGTATCTTAGCTTAGCAGAAGTGCGACCGAAAGGATTGCAGTTCTGCTGGTAAATTTTTTTCATGCAGTTTCTAAGTAGCTCCAGACCTACTCCTACCTTGCGGTCCGTTCAGACAGTTTAGTTCCTGTTTTGACGTAACATACACGCCCAGCGTTCAGGCAGCCACTCCCCCGATTTCCCCAGGCATGCCTGCGTTTTCAACTGACACGCCAGCGTTTTTTAGCACACTCCCGGAAAACGGTCACTTACCTCCCAGAAACGCCCCATTCATGTCAATCACTCACCGATCAGCAGAGCGACTGAAAAGAGTCGCTCGACCTTGTGTGAAACTGCATAGTTTTTTGTGAAAGTACTTCGCTCGTGCGCACTGCGGCCCATACGTATGCGCAGAAAAGCCGCTTTTTAGCCTGATCGCTGCGCTGCGAACAACGGCACCTAGCGATCAACTCGGAATGACCCCCATAGTCCATAGACATCTATGCCACTGCTGTGCAATGGCCCTCATTCCGAGTTGTTCGCTCGTTATTTTTCATCGCATCGCATCGATTTTCCGCAAACTGCGCATGCGCAATGTTCGCACTGCGGCTGCGCCAAGTAAATTTGCTAAGAAGTTTGGTATTTTACTCACGGCATTACAAGGTTTTTTCTTCGTTCTGGTGATCGTAGTGTGATTGACAGGAAGTGGGTGTTTCTGGGCGGAAACTGGCCGTTTTATGGGAGTGTGTGAAAAAACGCTGCCGTTTCTGGGAAAAACGCGGGAGTGGCTGGAGAAACGGGGGAGTGTCTGGGCGAACGCTGGCTGTGTTTGTGACGTCAAACCAGGAACGAAACTGACTGAACTGATCGCAATGGTAGAGTAAGTGTCGAGCTACTCAGAAACTGCAAAGAAATTTCTAATCGCAATTTTGAGAATCTTTCGTTCGCAATTCTGCTAAACTAAGATACACTCCCAGAGGGCGGTGGCTTAGCATGTGCAATGCTGCTAAAAGCAGCTTGCGAGTGAACAACTCAGAATGAGGGCCAATGTTGCCTCTAGTGGCCATTCATTAGTAAGTACTTCCTTTACTATGTAATAGCATTTTCCCAACACTGCTCTTAACCACGAAAATGCCCCTTTTATTCAAAGAATCTCAGCAAAACACAGACTGCATCATCATGTAGCATAGGACTACCGTTTCCCAGAATATCCTACGAGAAAATAATTACTATCTAAATGATGCTTTTGTAAATCTTCAAATGTTAACATAAAATCTTCCTGACACAATTGTTTAGTGCCTGCGTACTGAAGTGACAGTATGAGTTTGTTGTGCAACCCTGTTGGAGGAGTAAATATTGTTAGGGGCTTTGCTTACTAAGGACTTTATTCAGTAAGGATTGCAAATTCTGCGTTTTAGCAGAATTTGCAATCCTTTGAATCGCATGCTGGGCGCCGCCCATTGCAGGGAAACGCCACCCAGCATACAGCCCACAGCCACCCACTGTGATCACACTGAAATTGTGATCACGCCACAGTTTGATTGAAGGAGCAACTGTCTTCATTAGTAACCTGACTTGCAACAGCCCCAATGTAGGTAGGTGCAAGAGATCAATCTGAAACAGGTTTCCCTTCTCCATACAATTGAATAGTATGGAAATAAAGCTACATGCCCACAAAACTCCCATAAGACATAACAGTTCCATGCAGGGGCGTCTGAATGGGGGGGGGCAAGGGGGCAGCTCGCTCCCCCCAAACATGAGAGAGGCGCAGATACTGGTGCACAGGAGCGGCAGGCAGCTAGGTGTGACGCACCTGTGTACTAGCGCCTCTTAATGGGCGCACCGTTTAATGTCAAATTGCAGGTTGGGCCTGCAGTCTCAGCAGATACGCAGCAGTAGCATAGCAGCCC
Source organism: Pseudophryne corroboree (assembly GCF_028390025.1). Lineage (NCBI taxonomy): Eukaryota > Metazoa > Chordata > Amphibia > Anura > Myobatrachidae > Pseudophryne > Pseudophryne corroboree. Next base: position 70,269,694 of record NC_086454.1, on the reverse strand, counting down.
AGCATAGATGCAGTCATCATTCCCGGCCCCTCACAGTCTCCTCAGCGTACTGTGATAGTACCTCCTCTTCCACTGTTGCCATGCAGCTTCCTCCCCTCCTCTGCTCCGCCCCCGATCCATCCCACACTTTGCCTCCATGCCTGAGTTTGTTTCTGCAGCAGGTTGCAGGGCGGCTATCTGTCTCTCCCCATCTAACCTAGCCTTTGGTCCGTCCTGTGGCTCCTCCTCCCCTCCTGATCCATGCTGCCAGTGCTAGTGTCTTTTACTTACTATTACGGCAGGCTAATCTGGGAGGGCACACCTGGAGCAGAGAGGAGCAGAAAACCGAGGAGCCAAAGAGTACACAGGAGGTTAGTTACAGTTTGACAGGTGTTTATGCAGAAATGGTGAAGAGAGGGATGGGAGGCAACTGGGGAGATAGTGGTGAGATAGTGACAGTGACGTATGGGAAGATTATTAACAAGAGGGGTCAGTGTAGGGCAGTAGTGTAAGGTATAGAGGATGATGTAGTGTAAGGTATGATGCAGTGTTGGGTATAGAGGGGTCAGTTATATAGTGACAGGTATAGAAGGGTCCATGAAGTATTGGCAGGTATAGAGGGGTTCGTAATGTAGTGTAGGTTATGGAGGGGTATGTTATGTAGTGGCGGGTATAGATGGGTCAGTAATTTAGTGTATGGTATAGAGGGGTCCGTAATGTAGTGTAAGGTATAGCGGAATCGGTGATGTAGTGTAGGGTATAGCAGAATCGGTGATGTAGTGTAGGGTATAGCAGAATCGGTGATGTAGTGTAGGGTATAGAAGGGTCAGTGATGCTGTGTCAGGTATAGAGAGGTCAGTAATGAAGTGTAGGGAATGGAGGGGTTAGTAAAATACTGATCCCATATACATAGTACACTATTATTGAATTAAGCTGCAAATTACAGGAAAAAGTACACAAAAAAGGGTAAAGGTCAGAGGTCTGATATGCCCAGAGCCATGTCTTACACCACGTATTAATATGCATAAATAGATATATGTTAATTTTTTTGTGTTGGGCTAGGGCACCAAATGAAATTTTCGCCATGGATCTGCTTGGTCTAGAACCGGCCCTGGATACGCCTCCCAGATTTCTGCTAGGTGGGTGGATTTCTGCAAGACGCGTCTGCATTGTGTGTCATCATGTCACCTTATAGCCTCATACACATTGGCACAAGGAGTAGAATATATGTGGCATGCAGGCGTTATTATAGCTCTCCCAGCATTTTCCAGGCTGAAGGAATAGTCGGGAGGAGTCTATGCCATAACCCATATGCTGACGCCGAAGTGTGCCTGTGTGCTTTAAATGCTAGGGCCTATTTTTAATCCCAGTCTGGTCCTGTCAGCCATATTGGCTTTCTGAGCCCTCCCTGAGTTGCTCTGCCTTGTGCAAAGCTTGCTGCCCATGTTTGCAGGTACTTGTGCCCCCCCCTCCCTTCTCTACCCAGGCCATGCCACGCTGTTATTCTCAGTGCTCTAGTCAGCAGAGTGTCCTGGGAAGAACGACATGTGGCCCCGCCCCCAGCAGCGCATCACTCAACATTCTGACAGGCACTGACAGCCTACTGGTGCCTGTCAGGCCTGCGGCTTGGAGTCACCAGTTCCTGGAACCCACCCAGACAGAACAGCGCAGCACCTCACAGAGCGACACATGTACGGCGAGTCAGTGCCTTATTTCTGTGTGCTGGTGGCCCCTCTTCTTCCTTATACTCCTGCTTTCTTCCCTCCATCCAACAGCTCCAAACTCTCCTCCACTGTCCTGACCGCTCCCTCCCCTATTCAGACAGGTACCCACTCCCATCCGTGGCTCCCGAGCCCTCAAACAGTTTTCCCTCACAGCTTCAGACCCCACATCCGTGGTACATGCTACCCTCCTTCCCCCATCCTCAAACAGGTTTCCCTCACAGCTCCAAACCCCCCCATCCGCAGCACCCCAACTTTCCTCCTCCGCCACACATGTTCTCCTCTCCTCTCTTTCCCCAGCTTCAAACTCCGCCCCCCCAAATATCCGCAAACCCCCCTCCGCCACTCAGGTTCCCCTCACAGTTACAAACCCCACTCCCATATCTGCGGCACCCCATCCCCCCACCCTCAGATACACACAAGTCCCCCTCTCTTCCTGTGTTTGTCTGACACTACTGGGGGCATTATGTGTATCTAGCACTATATTGGGGGAATAATTTATAATTGGCACTACTGCGGGCATTATGTGTAATTGACGCTACGGGGGCATTATGTGTATCTGGCACTATACTGCGGCAAAATGTGTAAGGCTGCTAATTGTGTGTGTGTGTCTGTGTGTAGAGGGGGGTGTTAATATAGATTTGTATATTTGACGAAATATATTTGTGAGGCCACTCCCACTTTCCCAGGAGTGCATGCATGGGAGGTGGGGGGGGGGGCGCTTCAAAAATTCTCACTCAGGGTGTTAGAAGACCTGGAGCCAGCTCTTCCCTTGCGCACGTGTGGACATCTCCGTATCCTTCTCCTACCCCTTCTCTTCTCTGACCCCGCCACACAGGATGCTCCCCCTATTGGCCTGATTGACTTGAGACACCCGGGCCACGCAAGGAGGCAGCGGAGCAGAGGTGTGCTGCAGACCAAGGGATGGCTGTATGGCGGGGTGAACGTGAACCTGGCCAGCAATGGGGGACCGGAGTTTGAGGGACCGGAGTGAGCTTCCTTCTTGCCCGCAGGGTGTCTCTGTGAAAAATTGCAAAGGAGAAGCCGGAGGACGGGGAACTGGCAGCCGATTCTGCCTGACCAGATATCATGCGCAAGAACCTGCTGCTGGTGGTGCTCTGCCTGATGTTTGGCGTGGAGGTCAGCTTTAAATTTTACACAAGAGATGTAATTTACCTGCTGAACATCTGTCATCTAGTCACCATGTTGCTGGTAATAATAATAGTAATGCCCTCACACACCTTTCTGTCATATACCTGTTGAACCCCTGTCCTATGTTTAAGGGTTGGGGCTGATATGCCGGTAGTCAGAATACCAAACGTGGCATCTCGATGGTTAAAATCCTGACGGGAAGGTAAGTATGTTTACCCTAACCACCAACCCTCCCTTTTAGCAGCCTAATCCTAAACCTCCACCCCCCCAACCCACTGCAGCCTAACTCTGACCCTCCCCGGTGGTGCCTAAACCTAACCTCCAAAACACACACACACACACACACACACACACACACACACACACTTCCACCCTCTGTGGCTTACCTCTCTGGTGGCCCAGCACACAGACATCCAGGATCCCGGCGGTCGGTATTCCGGCGCCGGGATTGTGATCCTATTCGGAATACCAACACCAGCATTCCGAGTAGTGATGGGATTCTGGCGTAGGTATTTCGACCGCCGGGATCCTCACTGGATACCGTGCTTACCATGTTGTTGATAATGCTAATAATCATAATGATGCACCGACATATATGCCTATTATGTCACCCACTGTCACAGTGTGCTGGGAAGCTAGGGGCGCCAAACTCAGATTATATCTTGCCCCCCCCCCAACCTAAAAACGTTCTGACGCCCCTGGTTCCATGCAATCGCATTGTCACTGGCCAGTTCCCGGAGATACACAAAAATCCGTAAAGTTGCATCTACACATGCGCTGTATGCTAAAACTTGCATCCATGCAAAGAGATACATCCGATTCAGAATCAGCACTTATGGCCTAATTAAGGTTGGATCGCAAATCGCAACCCAGCCGCAGTTTTTCCGATGGTCCCCACTGCCAGAGCCGGCCCTAACCAATATCATGCCCTAGGCAAGATTTTGGCTGGTGCCCCCTAGCACCACCGCTGGTTCTGCCTCTGACCTTGCACCTCTTTCCCAGCACCATCACCCCTCGCCCATAGCTGTCCTTGTACCCCCTATATTTTAAATAGGAACAGTTCGCACATTTGACGCACAGCCCAAAAAGGGGCATCTTCTTGCTGGGAAGGGGCATGGCCACACAATAGTAACCCCAATTCCAATTACGCCACACAGTGCTGCAACTTTATTCACATTTTATCTTGTGATAGTGTCCATAATTCATATTACATCCCACAGTAGTATCACTTTACCTTATAAACGTTACTCCTCACAGTAGAGCCCCTTATTCACATTACATCACACTGAATTGCTCCTTATTCACATTACACCACACCTTATTGCTCTTTATTCACATTAGACGACACAGTAGTGCCCTTTCTATATGCAACGCCACATAGTAGAGCACCTTATACACATAATGCCACACATTAGTAATGCATTTATACACAATTCCACACAGTAATGCCCCTTACAAATATGAGACACATTAATGTCCTTATAAACATAATGCACCTTACACATTATGACAACCTTTATTAATGCCCATTTACACATAATGTCCCTTACACATATGCCGCACATTATTAATGCCCTTATACACATAATGACACACATAGTGCCCCCTACACATTTGCTGCACATTATTAGTGCCCCTATACACATAATGACACACATACAGTAGTACCCTGTTACACATATGCCGCACATTATTAATGCCCTTATACACATAATGACACACATAGTGGCCCTTTACACATATGTTGCACATTATTAAAGCATTTTTACATGACACACATAATGCTCCTTACTCATATTCTGAACACTACTGCACAACCAACCCACTCACATGCACACAGCACTCACACTTCCACTAACACTGTGACCTCTGCCTCTGCTTGGATACAGATGTGTCCTCACAAATCTTGCATCAATGCTAACGTGGGGCACCTTTTTTTTATGAAAATGCATCTTATTTGCATTGCTATGTTGCTAGGATGCACAAGCAGCTTCTGCTGATTAAACTGATATGCAGCATGCCAATATACTGTGTGAGACTGTGGCTGTATCTGCATATGAAATGCTACATACAGAATATAGGCATGCCGCATATCATTCTAATCAGCAGAAGCTGATGCCCCTAGGCATATCAAATACCCTAGGCAATTGCCTAGTTTGCCTATGCCTATGGCCGGCTCTGCCCACTGCACACGTGCAGGTCCCATCCTGCGCGTGTGTGCGCAGTTAATGCTAATGGTTAGCATTAACTGCGAATGCCTCTGCCTGATTGACAGGCAGAGGTGTTCACAGGGCGAGCGGCGGTCTGTTGCAGGGGGAGCACAGGGGAAATAGGGGCATGGTGGCGTAAACAAGGGTGTGCCAGCAGCCTTTTCGAGGCAGCTGCGTGTCGTTCCACGCAGCTGCTCCAAACTAAAAAAATGGCACATGTGATTTCTTCGTTTTTTATTTTGAATACATTTTCAAAAAGATGAAAAAAAAACATTTTTCACGTTGTTATTATGGAGTATTGTGTGTAGAATTTTGAGGGAAAAAATGAATTTATTCCATTTTGGAATAACGCTGTAACATAACAAAATGTGGAAAAAAGTGAAGCGCTGTGAATACTTTCCCAATTCACTGTAGGTGCAAATGTACTTCTCTATGTTACTTTCCTCTCTACTCTGAATCAGCCACTAAGTCTGTTCACAATAATGAATGTAGTTGCTCATTTTTTAAGAAGGGACTTATTCACACGTAGCTCTGCAAAAACAAATATGGAAAAATGTGTTTTGGAACTTATCCCGGATGCGCCTGCCAAGTGCTAAGCTACTGAGCTCATCTGCTCCTTATTTTGTGCAGTCTCCTTGCAAAGTACAGATTAACTGTTTTATACAGTAGCTTAGCCAAGCAGAAATATGGAGGACTGTAAAAATAATAAACAAGACCAGAGAACCTTTTTTTCAATAACCTGAAACAAAAAAAAATTGATCTTCAATGCATAACAAGACTAATCTAAGTTCCAGATTTACTGATCAGAAGAGGTGACTATGACTTGTATGACTTTAAATGTTCTTGACTATGTTCCATTATAAGCCACAATAAGTTGTAAATCGTAGAATAAGAATGGTCTGTGCCACTTCTTCCAAGTCTATATCAATATATCTACAGTATATCAAGCTCCTTGGGGAGTACAACATAGATACAATAAAAACCAAACAGGTATTTACAGTACATATTAAAAAGTGTTCTAGCAAACATGAGTTTTTATCAGTAGTAGATTTTACTTTAGAGTTGCTGGCTTGCAGCCCCCTCCCCCAGTCATATCTGCCATCCACATTGAAGTTAACCATATATTTTGTGTACTGGGTGTCTTCCCTGTCAGTGGCAGTGCCTTCCCATTGGAAGTGCTACCCGCTTATCAAATGCCAGATAGGATGTCCCGGGTTTTTTTTCCTCCTGAGACTGCCAGGCAGGACATGGAGGGTGTTTGAATAGAAGGCCACTCCCTACCTTTCCATCAGCCTTACCTGACTTTTAGAGGCTGCTGCACATGCAGTCCCTTGAAGCCATGGGTTTGTGCTCATGCACCACTCGTGGTCCTTGCCAGAATCATTGTGCATGTGGAGAGCTCCCAGCAGGCACTGCGCCAGTCAAGACCGCTGACCAGACTGCACCTCGGACAGGGTCAGATTAACAATGATGCAGGTGGAGATACAGCTCCAGGTCACCACATAAAAATATGCCCACCATCATGGCAGCATGGTGATGACCAGTTCCCTAGCTCAGACCTGGCCAACCTACAGCTCTCCAACTGTTGCAAAACTACACATCCCACCATGCCCTGCAACAATTTTAGCATCCCCTGATAGCAAAACTGTGGTAGGGCATGCTGGGACTTGTAATTTTATAACATCTGGAGAGTCACAGGTTTACCAAATCTGGCTTTGCTGACCACATAGTTGCCCATAAATCACAGTATTAAAAATGTATTGCTGGTTTTCTCATAAAATTTAGCAATTTTTCATTTTTATGTATCCAGAGAGACCGTGAGACTGATAGTGTAGGGGGTGTACACACCCATTTGGTTATGGCAACACCCACACAGCACTGGTCACAGCTCCTCCCCATCTCGATATAGGCCATTGTATATTTTCAGTCCCAGGCCCATGTAGCCCTTAACCGGTAGCTCTGACAGTGATAGCGGCCATGTAGCCCTTAACCGGTAGCTCTGACAGTGATAGCGGAGGCAAAGGCTATATTTAATTTTAGTACCTTGATTGTTGCAGCAGGCTGATTGTAAACATTGATAATAGTAAAGATCTCAAGTCAGATGCAATGCAAGTTGCATCAGTGAGTTAATAGTTGGTAGGGCATGCTGGAACTTGAAGTTTTTACAACATCTGGAGAGTCACAGATTGGTCAGCCTTTACAACCTAGTGAATATACTGGATTGAATCCTGTCTGGCTTATTTTTTATTTTAGTGACTTGAAATTTGAATTTTTTTACCCAAATCCTGACAACTATCAAGCCACCTGTACCGTTTGCAAAACCACAGTAAGAGGTAGGGATGTTCACCATCTATGAACTTCCTTCCTCTTACATCATTTGCTGCAAGCTCATGACAAGTTTTTGACAATGTGGTAAAAAAACAAACAGTCCAGCATCAGCTAGCTCCCTTCTGTCAACTAGATACCAGCACCTGCAATCTCTACCACCAACACCTTCAGCCTCAATATCCTCAGTAATGGTAAAGGTAGGCCTGCATCCAATTTGTTAAGGCTAGGTGACTCCTTTCCTATCCAGGATTCCTCAGAAGAATCCTTCAATGCTAGACCTGCTGCTGCTGGGGATGGAACCAGTATTTTACGAAAACAATTGACTGTGAAAGAATCCTTTGCAAGAGAAAGCAAGTATAACAGCTCACACCCAGTCGCACAGCCGATCAGTGATGTCATCACGGTTGTGCTAGTGTTAGATCTGAATCCAATATCTGCCATTACTGCAGTGGGTTTTACACAGTTATTTGAGGTCCTGTGTCCCCTGTACAAAATTCCATTTTATTTCCATTTTACCCAAGAAGCCATTCCTCAGCTGTATAATGACGTTAATGACGTTAAAAAACCCTAATTATTGGACTACAAAATGCTGACTGTCCACTTAACCACAGATATGTGGGCAAACTAAAGATTACATGACTATGATAGCCCACTAGGTGGGTGAATCGCCTTCAGCAGCAGTATGTAACATGCAATGCCAGCTCATTTAGTGGTAGGCTACTCTGTGTATCACCAGCTTCATTAAGAGGAATACCAATGATAACCTCTTGGAAAAACTAAGGAATGTCATAGCAAAATGGCTTACCCCACTTGGACTCTTCTCAGGATTTGTGATATTTCTGATAACGCCACAAAATTTGTGAAAGCATTACAGCTGGGTGAATTCCAACACAACCCCTGTTTTGCTCACACAATCAACTTGGTGGACAGGGTTTTAAAAAAATTACAGGGGCATTTTTGTCATTCAGTCACAGCATGCCAGAGATTGCAGCGGCTCCAAGAGCTGTTTAATTTGCCAAGCCACCAACTGATACAATAGGTGGTAACAAGTGGGAATTCCACCCTTTATATGCTTCAGCGGATGGAGGAACAGCAAAAAGCCATCCAAAGCTAAACAACAAGACATGACATTGGTAAAGGAGGGGGAATGTTCCTTTCTGCAGTGCAGTGGAGAATGCTTTCCAGAAGCTGCCAAGAAAAATGTAGCTTTCCCAAAAGACCCAGTGGTAATGCAGAGGAGTCAACACAACATTTTGACATCTGGTTGGGTCTAAAAGAATTGCTTAAAATTAGTGACAAATCTACCATATCTCCATCTGATACGGTCACCATCCAAAGGGTAGTGGATTATTTTTATGACACCATACAAATAGGCATTTCACAGAATTCCTTTGACTACTGAAAAGAAAAAAGACAATTTAAAGGCCCTTGTACAAACTGGCTTTGCATCACTTAAGCTGCCCACCTTCCAATATGTACTTAGAAAGAGTTTTCAGCACAGCCAGAAACCTTATTTGCGATCGGCATAGGAAGCTACTTCCTCAAAATGTGGAAAAGATGATGTTCATCAAAATGAACTACAAATTCCATGAGGAAGACCATTACCGGAAATTATGTCAAAGTACAGAGACTTTTGTAATGGTGGATTCCAGCGGGGATGAATTAATATTGTGTAAGTATGATGTACACACTGATGAAGGAGAGGATGAGGATGATAGTGACAATGACATTTTGCCACTGCAGAGATGTTAGCATAAGCCCATGGGTAGCTTGTTTTGTGGGAACCCAAACAAACCAAGCACTTCAGCCACAAAATTGGTAGTCCCTATTGCTGAAGTGCTTGGTTTCTTAAACTGTGCATGTCCATTTTAATATCTAACATAAGGGTGGGAGGGCCCAAGAAAAATTCCATCTTGCACCACTTTTCATTTCTGCCACTGCGGTGTGGCAATGTTTCTTAGATGTGCTATAAACTGCTGTGTGTTTGTCCTGCCGTTCTGTTGCTTAGTAACCAGTCAACTAGCTGCAGCCTTTGGCCTAAAGCGATGAAAACAATATTGTGAGGTGGTCAAAATTGACTGGAAATGAGTGGAAATGAATGTTATTGAGCTTAACAATACTCTAGGAAAAAAAAATACAAGCCCAAATTGTGTCACGGTTATTTGCAAAGTTATGACTAAAACATTGACTAAACTTAAACAAAAATTAAAACTTAGATGCACTGACGTCGGGGCTGATTTATCATCATCCACATCTGAGGATGTGGATGTACTGTGATAATACCAGCCAAAATCCACAGTGCGATAATTGATTACATTGCGAGGATGTAGCAATTATTGCATGCAGTTACAGAGCTTGTCAGAAAGATCTGTCTCTGCAATGCCATTCTGCAGCCAAATCTGGGTATATTTCACAAAAAATACCACGATTATGTGTTGCGTATGCACCTCCACCCGACATCGCTTTCATTACTACCACCACTGGCACCCTCCTCCCCGTTGTGAAAACCCCTCCCCCTGCGCCATGATGCCCATCAACCCTTATCAGTGGTCGGAGATCTTGGAGGGATGCTGGTCGTCGGGTCTCCCTGCTGCTGTGATTTCCGGTGCTTTAAAGTGAGCTACCGCTTTGCAGCATCACTTTACTGCATCGGGGTTACAGGAGCAGCAGGAAGCACTGATGAGTGGCAGTCTGTACCGGAGCACCGTTCACCGGGCCGGGCTGTAGGTGAGTATGAAATATTTTTATTTTATTATTTTTTTACTGTGACCAGCTTGTGTGTCCATCGGAACACACATAGCTGATCACACTGCCGGGTCACTGCTGGGTCCCTGCACAGCTTTCTATGCCTATTACCGCAGTGAGCCCCTTAATTATCACAGGGCTAACTGCGGTATTTTGTACTATTTAGCATTATAAGTATGGGAAATGCGATCTGGTTACTTAAAAAATGACAACTAAAGGGTTTGGAGCAGTTTTTCACAAAAATAGCTCCCAAAAACCTTTAATACATTCAGGTTATACTAAAAGAATGTGAAAAAGTTATTTAGTAAAAAACCTGTTAATAAATATGCCCATAAATCTTGACTAAAACTTAGCACAAGAGAGACTAAAATGTGACTTTAAACCAACTACAATTTTAAGTAAGCGACTAATGGGTATATTCAATTAGGGTCGAAAACTGCCGTCTGTCGAAAAGATGCCAGTTTTCGACTTTTTAAGGTCGAATACTGATTCAACCTATTCAGTCCCATCAGTTTTTATTCGACAAGTCGTGGAATTTGACTTCTCGAATAGTACGTGAATCGGTGGTATAGCTGCCGATTCACGTACTTTTGAGTGAAACGGGGCCAAATTCGACAGGACTTCGCAACGTTTCCGACCACCTCAGTCCGACATAAAAAAATGTCGGACTGAGATGTGGGACCCAGAGGAGGAGGAGGAGGGGGGGAGCCGCCGGGAGACGGGGGACAGCCGCAGGGCATACAGGGGAGAGCAGCGCTACAGCACAGCGCTGCAGCAGGATGTCTCACAGCCGCGCCGCTCACGGCAGCGTCCACCCGGCTCCAGCAAGTAAGGTCACGCTTGCTGAAGCCGGGTCGACACTGCCGTGAGGTCAGGCGGCTGTGAGACATCCTTCTACAGCGATCCTGTACCGCTGCTCTTCTCCGTCTGCCCGCGGCTGTCCCCGCTGGTCTCCCAGCTACCCCCCCCCCCCCCCCTCTCCTCCTCTGGGTCCCTCATCTCAATTCGACTTTTTAAAAGTCGAATTGAGATGAGATTGAATAGGGCTTGTCGGATCCATTCCGACAAATGCATGTCGGAATGATTCCGACCCTAATTGAATATACCCCTAAGTCTAAAACTAAATTGAAAATCCTTCTTAAAATTAACACTGCATGCTAGGGACAAAATCTCCATCCAATGTTCCCACGTGGTTAAGCGCCTGAGTCTGAAAGCACTCCTGTGACTTTCATAGCACGCCCATAAGAATGAATACCTCTGCGCATCTGCCAGTCACCGTCCAGAATTGCCCAGCACATTCTAGAGTCCAAGCAGCTTAATCGGTCCTGTGTTCTAACACCGTGGGATCTATGTGCATGTGTAATCGCAAAAAAGTTGCCACTATATGCACATTGGCATTGCGTCTGGACTCAGAATGACATCCAAGGTGCCGAGTACAGTTTCACAAATATGGGATGTCAGCCAGCATTTTGTGATCACCCTGACGTCCTTAAAGATAAAAATGAAGACAAGGACGCCTCCTAGTGCAGTATGTGAGCATAACACCAATAGTGCTGTAATAATAAATGTAACCCATACCAATAAAAAAAATAAAAATCACAGGTTATCTGATATGTAAATATACACAGCTCCATAGACAAGTGCTCTTTGACAGATTGCTTCTTTAATAATATACAGACAATAAAATAAAAATAATACATAGCTGAATCCTGTCATAGTGAGGGCCTTCACATATACATAGTCCCTCACCATGACAACAAAATGATGACCAACCACCAGCTGTCCCTGCAATCTTCCATAAATCATAAGTCTTAAAATTGTATTTTTTTATTTTCTCCACTAAATTATGTAATTCTTCTACTTTTAGATATGTAAGGAGACACTGGGGCTGATAGTGTAGGGGGAAGTACATATCCACATGTCACTGGCCACACCCACACATCACTGGCCACACCCATGTGGCTTTGACCACACCCACACAACACTGGTCACACTCACACAGCTTTGGTCAGAGCACCTCTGCTTCTCATAATAGGCCCTTGAATATTTTCCGTTCCCAGGCCCATGTGGTCCTTAATCCGACCCTGGAAATAAGCTCTCTGATCCTAATGGTAGTCACCTAAAAAACAGATAGGATTTGATCGGATGTTCAGAATTAGTACCTTTATTTGGATAGAGGCCCTCATTCCGAGTTGATCGCTCGCTAGCTACTTTTTTCAGCCGTGCAAACGCATAGTTGCCGCCCACAGGGGAGTGTATTTTCGCTTTGCAAGTGTGCGAACGCGCGGGTAGCCGAACGGGACGAAAAAGTTTTTTTGCAGTTTCTGAGTAGCTCTGGACTTACTCAGCCTTTGCGATCACTTCAGTCTTTTTGGTCCTGGAATTGACATCAGACACCCGCCCTGCAAACGCCCTCTTCCTGTCAATCTCCTTGCGATCGGCTGTGCGAATGTATTCTTCGTTAAATCCAACGCACAGCAACGATCTGCTTTGTACCCGTACGAAGTGCGTGCGCATTGCGCTGCATACGCATGCGCATTAGTAACCTGTTCGCTGCACTGCAAAAAGCGGCAGCGAGTGATCAAGTCGGAATGACCCCCAGAGACTGGTAGCAAGGATGGTGGACCTGACCTTAAAGCATCAAGAATGCAGTGGTGGCAGGCTACCTCAAGCCTCATTTTGCTATCATATCTTTTTCTTATGTATGAATAAATCAATGTTCATTTTACTATTAAAAATGTCTTATTATAGAACCTATAAATTGGCTTATTTGGTGGGCAAAAAGTTTAAATCCTGGCCTGCTGACAAGTAATGCATAAGTTAAAATTATGAAATCATGTAATTTATTAAGCTCTCCAGGATGCACAACTGACTGGTCAGCATAAACTTTAATACTCAGCTATTAAAACTTCATGCACAAGTGCCAAATAACATCACATTCCAGCGTAGTACATTTGTTTACTCAAAGTTTAGCTGTAAACACCCATCCTTGAATAAACTTCATCAGTTCCGCTGGTCCTTATTTTGGCCACTGTGACAATCCATTTTTTGTGTAGACATTTGAATGGAGCAGATTGGTTCCAGGACTGCAGAGAGAATTCTAAGAAACGTGGGACTCCATTTACAGACTAGTCATTATAACCAGAGCTATTTCCTACACATACACCGACAGTCATGAATGGCCTAACAGATGGGAAGGAATATCCTGTGCAATTTGTTATGGAGCAAATAATATTTATTTACTGAAACATTAGAAACCTTCACAAAGACACAGTCATGCAACTCTGGGCAAAAGCAGACAGCGTGGAATATTCAAGAGTAAATATACTGAAAAGAGGGGGACGACATTTTAATGATATACATCCTAAACTATAAGTTAGGAGCAATGAAGTGGCTAGGTTTCTCCATGCATGATTTGCAAAACTATTGAAAGCAACCGTGGGCCTAATTCAGACCTTTCTCTAATGGGCAAAACCATGTGCAGTGCAGGTGGGACAGATGTAACATGTGCAGAGAGAGTTAGATTTGGGTGGGTTATTTTGTTCCTGTGCAGGGTAAATACTGGCTGCTTTATTATTACACTGCAATTTAGATTTCAGTTTGAACACACCCCACCCAAATCTAACTCTCCCTGCACATGTTACATCTGCCCCACCTGCACTGCTCATGGGGGGTAATTCCAAGTTGATCGCAGCAGGAATTTTTTTAGCAGTTGGGCAAAACCATGTGCACTGCAGGGGAGGCAGATATAACATGTGCAGAGAGAGATAGATTTGGGTGTGGTGTGTTCAATCTGCAATCTAATTTGCAGTGTAAAAATAAAGCAGCCAGTATTTACCCTGCACAGAAACAAAATAACCCACTCAAATCTAACTCTCCCTGCACATGTTATATCTGCCTCCCCTGCAGTGCACATGGTTTTGCCCAATTGCTAACAAACTTGCTGCTGCGATCAACTCAGAATTACCCCCATGGTTTTGCCCATTAGAGAAAAATTTTGCTGCTGCGATCATGTCTGAATTAGGCTCTAAATCCTAATTTCACAAAAAATTCCCGCAAGTCACTACGGGGGTCATTCCGAGTTGATCGCTCGCTGCCATTTTTTGCAGCGCAGCGAACAGGTTACTACTGCGCATGCACCGCAATGCGCAGGCACAAAACGGGTACAAAGCGGATCGTTGCTGAGCGATGGATTTAACGAAGAATCCATTCACACAGCCGATCGCATGGAGATTGACAGGAAGAGGGCGTTTGTGTGTGGCACCTGACCGTTTTCAGAGAGTGTTTGAAAAAATGCAGGCGTGTCCAGGTGTTTGCAGGGCGGGTGTCTGACGTCAATTCCAGGACCAAACAGACTGAAGTGATCGCTAGGGCTGAGTAAGTCCAGAGCTACTCAGAAACTGCAAAAAACTTTTTCGTCCCGCTCGGCTGCACACGCGTTCGCACACTTGCAAAGCGAAACTACACTCCCCTGTGGGCGACGACTATGCATTTGCACGGCTGCTAAAAGTAGCTAGCAAGCGATCAACTCGGAATGAGGGCCTATAAGCCTTGCTGTGTCCCTGACACGAGAAATTGGATGCTAAGCTTAAATATCAGCACAATTGTGCCTTAAAAATTCTGCATGTAGCAATAGCTACAAGATTGTCATCGATACTGGTCACAGAGTGAATTAAGACACATACTGGGCTTCTGTTTAGCAGCTTATTCCCATTATTTGCACAGAAAAATAACATGTTGGTGGAAAGCTTTCCTTTCTGGCAGCTGGAGTGTTTCTACAGCTGACGGAATACCTGCTGTGATGGAATAGAGGAATACGTCCCGTTGCTGTTTATGCAGGCTGCAATTGGGGGATTTTGCTGCCTTGGATGAATGCCAGGCAAAATCTCTCAACAAGAGCCACTATACATCACTGCCTGCTCACCAAATCCTGGAGGATAAACACTAGCTAAAGAAAACCATTAAGACGCCATGCCCTCTGGTAAATGTACTATTGCATCTCAGCACATCAAATGATGAAGTTTTACAGAGACTGTTAAAAGTTTACTTTTCAGGCAGAGATAACAGCAGCTGATAGAGAATTCATTTTCTCACGTAGAACATGCAGATAAGGTCACACGAATACCAGCAAGCACATATTAATCATTTTTACTGCTTATTTATTTTAATCATATTTAGAATTCAACATCATTTCGATTAAAACATTGCAGCACATTAAAGCGATTTTGAAACAAAAATAAAACATGCGTCTTTCTTAAAAGGCATTCGTGGCATTGAGAAAAATATTTAAATGTTTTCCGTCTTAGCATAATAGATTTATAAAAACGTCATAATTGTAATTCACTGTGTGTTAGTGGGTATTTACTCCCTCTAATGGCAAATGCCGAGATGCTACCAATGGTGGTCATTCCGAGTTGTTCGCTCGTTGCCGATTTTCGCTATGCTGCGATTTGTTGCTAAATGCGCATGCGCATGGTTCACAGAGCGCATGCGCTAAGTTATTTAACACAAAACTTAGTAGATTTGCTGGTGTTTGTGCAGCGCTTTTCAGTCGCACTGCTGATCGGTGAATGATTGACAGGAAAGGGGCGTTTCTGGGTGGTAACTGGGCGTTTTCCAGGAGTGTGCTAAAAAACGCAGGCGTGTCAGGGAAAAATGCGGGAGTGTCTGGAGAAACGGGGGAGTGGCTGGCCGAATGCAGGGCGTCTTTGTGGCGTCAAACCAGGAACTAAACGGACTGAGCTGATCGCAATCTAGGAGTAGGTCTGGAGCTACTCAGAAACTGGAAGAAAATATTTAGTAGCAGTTCTGCTAATCTTTCGTTCGCTATTCTGCTAAGCTAAGATACACTCCCAGAGGGCGGCGGCCTAGCATGTGCAATGCTGCTAAAAGCAGCTAGCGAGCGAACAACTCGGAATGACCCCCAATATCAAGTAAACCCTTGCTTTACATGTGCTGTGGAGGTCTCTATCTGGGGACACACATCCTTTGTGTTTCTGTGGTCTTTGATTTAATTAGTCCATACTTGCCTACTTTTGAAAAGTAGTTTCAGGGAGATTGTAATCGGTAGCAGTATGCAGCGCGCGCTGCTGATGGGGTATCATGTTCTGCCAAAAATGCATGTCTAGCTCCACCTATGGGCGTATCTATTGCCACTTAGGGGTGTGTCCTGCAGTGGCTGATGAAAACTATAGTATGAAGTTGCATGTACAACTTGCAAATAACATTTGTTACTTTTAAGTGAGGCCACTGAAAGAGAGATTGGCTTCCTTTTACACTAACCCAGTGGTTCTCAAACTGTGTACCGTGGCACCCTGGGGTGCCTCAGGGTACTTGCAGGGGTACCTTGGATTGGTGATCAAGGACTAAATTAAATTATTTATGGTCAATGTAATAGGCAAAACCAAAAACAAATATCTGGACAAACAGAAGCAAATCTTGTCCCTCACCACATAATTAAACCTAAGGATGACATATAAACACAATTTACTTAATTTTATATTTCTTTCTAAATTTCTCAGTAATAAACTTATGGCCTGCTGGTGCCGTGAAAAAAACTCAGATACTCTAGGGTGCCGTAATTTAAAAAAGCTTGGGGACCACTGCTCTAACCCAAGATCCATATGCTGACAGGAGAAAGGGGAGAAACATGGTGCTGAGTGTCACAGGCATTACCTGCCCCAGAGAGCACACTCACTGACAGCCATGTCAAAATCCCCATCTCTCTTCTATTCCTCCTGTCTCCAATTATTCCTACCGTCTTCCCGTTTCCCCGTATTATTCCATCTCACCCAATTCTTCCTTTACTCTACCCGTCTCCCCTATTCTTCCCACTATTCCTCCCATCTCTAAACAAACAACCAAAGAGTCCGCGCATGTGAATCAATTATACCGGTGGTTCAATTTCTAAAAATAAATTTAATAAGCACAAATCACCATATTACATAAAAATTCAAACAATGCATCTACTTAATAAAAAAACTAATATTATATGCAGCTTAATATCTCTATTGAGTACTCGGAAACACAGTTATTACGACAGCATAAGCTGACTCCCAGAGACTGACTGTTCAGCGATGATATTAAGTAACATTGTAAATCACTGTCCATTGCAACAATGTAACTGGTGTTACTAGATAACTATTTGCACCCTTGCAAGTAAAGTTGGTTACAATAGTGAAGCTGGCAATCCTCCAAGTTTAGATGTAGTATACTGGATTGCGATAATAAGTACGCAGGTTGTGTAAACAAAGTGTACATTCGGTAATTCCATCTGGGATAAATAAAGCTGAGGTTTTATATTAATTGATATTAGTTGTAATTGTTCCACCATTAATGTCACTCCTTCATACTCACTGCACACGGTCCAAAGCACTGTTGTGCCCACGTACACATAAACTGTGGCAATTGATGTAGGTGCACTTCCCCTTTTGGTGGTGTGTATTCTGATAATGCCGTGTAGATAAGGGTTATTTTCCCAAGCCTCCTTGGGTGCCGAAGCTTAATCCACACCAGTGACCACTCACTTTAACTGCGGCTACTCCGGCGGCGTGGAGTGTAGAGCTCGGTAATGGTCAGGGTGAAGGCTTTTCTTCTGCTATGTAAGGTAGGATACTGCCTCTTATGTTTTATGTCCTGACTAAATATTATACAATAAAATAAAACGTTGATTGAGAAAAGTCATGCAGACTAGGGCCCTCATTCCGAGTTAAAGAGTAGGTTACCCTAGGGTACTCGGGCGCTTTAGGTATGGGATATTTCACCAAGCAGCAGTCTCTGAAGAAAGGGA
Organism: Pseudophryne corroboree; assembly: GCF_028390025.1. Classification (NCBI taxonomy): domain Eukaryota; kingdom Metazoa; phylum Chordata; class Amphibia; order Anura; family Myobatrachidae; genus Pseudophryne; species Pseudophryne corroboree. Next base: position 70,251,770 of record NC_086454.1, on the reverse strand, counting down.
AGTCACTCCCGAATATATTGCGAAAGAAAACAGGGTTGAGGCTGCGCTGTATTTGATGAATGTAACAACACTAATATTATATCTAGTAAAAACACATTTTATTCCTAAAAACAATAATATGTACTTCAGTTTAAAAATGAATACATCATAAAAAATGCATGCATATCAAGAACAGATGATTGGTAATATATACTTCATGCAAACAAATGAATGGGATTACCCAATTCGCCAGGATATAAAAATGTAAAATGATATGGAGTCCGTTCCAAAATTATTCCCCTATATAGGTTAAGTCCAGCATTAGCAAAGTCTCAGAGATAAGCAATGTCCAATGGAATGGCAAATTACCATTAGAGGATGACATGCTCAGGGATCTTTTAATGATGAGCTCCTCATGCAGTACGGTGGGTGCAGTTCCTTCGTGCAATTTTGCTATTTAGGTTCTCAGAGTTGAAGTTGGTAGTCTGGACAAAGTTAGGGCATGGTCCGGTCCTCCGTTGAAAAGGTTCCTGGCGAGGGTCCCTTGTATACCTGACGCGTTTCGCTGTAGTCAGCTTGCAGCTTTATCAAAGGTATCCATGGTTTGAATATGTGGGGTTTATATACCCCTTTCAATATGGAGGCTAATTAGCCCCTGATAGCACCTGATAACATTGTTACATAATAACTAAAAAGATATGCATAAAATTAGAGCGAGCATACATCAAAGACAGACCTACTTCTGATGGGATGTACTAAATATAACAATAATCAAATTATTAGTGTATTCCAATGATTTTGATAGCATTTAACTAATCAGCATAAATAAACAGGAAGTATAGATACACTTGACAGCCAATCAGCAAGTTTATTATGGCTGGTGTTGTTATGGAGACACTGCTACATTCATTCGTTATTGGTTGGGGACACATTTGTGGGTGGCACCATAATCTACCCAAGTGTCTCATCGTCGGAGTTCCGATCACGTGACCTATACGTCACGTGACCGGCGCTTCGCTGGCGCACACCCATGTTGCAGGGAATAGTAACTGGGTAACCGTCGAGGGATTACTTTAACTCCTCGGCGGTGTCTGCCCATATGTAGAGAAAGGGCTGTGGGCGCCCTTAGTAGTGGCGGCTCTTCCGCCCTCATCGGTGCGTCGTGGGTCACGTGGCCACGTCCGCACACGTGACCTGCTTAAGTCCCCATAGACGGCGCTTCCGCCCTCCAGCGAATCCTAAGTGCGGCGCTTCCGCCCGCCAACAACTCGCATAATCACATACAACCACAGAATAGTATATTATATTTCCTGTACATATAAATAGAAATTAGATAGGGATGACTTAAAGTGAACTAGGATATAGTAGCTGTATTATATACGGCATTTATGGTAAGATAGTGTAAAGAAATGACTCGCTAAATAAACAAAGAATATGACATTCTATTTTTTGAAAGACGTCCCATTAGTTTCCTTTATTTAAGCACTATATTAAGGAGTGTGACTATAGGTGGACATAGATCCTTGCATCAAGAATATTCAGATCTGAATGACCCCCTAAGTACGCTATCAAATATATATACTACAGATGTGCAGCGGGCACTTTTTCGTGATTTGGTTTTGGATCTGTTACCCACTTGTGTTTTGAATCTGAATCGGTTTTGCCAAAACCACCCTTTCGGGTTTTGGTTTTGGATCTGGAGGATTTTTGAAAAAACACACAAAACAGCTAAAAACACAGAATTTAGGGGTAATTTTGATCCTACGGTATTATTAACCTCAATAACATTCATTTCCACTCATTTCCAGTCTATTCTGAACACCTCACAATATTGTTTTTAGGTCAAAAGGTTGCATCGAGGTAGCTGGATGACTTTGCTAAGCGATACAAGTGTGCGGCACAAACACCTGGCCCATCTAGGAGTGGCACTGCAGTGTCAGACAGGATGGCACTTGTAAAAATTAGGCCCCAAACAGCACTTGATGCAAAGAAAAAAGAGTTGCACCGAGGTAGCTTGATGGCTAAGCTAAGCAACACAAGTGTGCGGCACAAAGACCTGGCCCATCTAGAAGTGGCACTGCAGTGGCAGACAGGATGGCACTTTTAAAAAACTAGGCCCCAAACAGCACATCATGTGAAGAAGTAAAAGAGGTGCAATGAGGTAGCTGTATGATTAAGCTAAGCGACACAAGTTTGTGGCACAAACACCTGGCCAATCTAGGAGTGGCATGCAGTGGCTGAATGTCGAAAGTGGGCCGCAATTTTTCGGGCCACCAACAGCATCTCCTGCACGCCCCTGTCATTTTGCAAAAAATTCTGCACCACCAAATTAATTGTATGTGCAAAACGTGGGATGTGCTGTAATTTGCCCAGATATAATGCACGCACAATATTGGTGGCACTGTCAAATATCACAAATCCCCAGGAGAGTCTATTGTGCGATGATGTCCCTCCGTTTTCATAAGAGGGTGTCAGCGGTATGCCTCTTACGGAAACTGGTGATACACAGCGTAGCCTGCCTAGGAACGCAGGGCCGTCTTTCTGTATGGGCTCAATTGGCTCTTGCCCAAGGGCTCCAGGTGTATAAGGGCCCTAAGCTGATAGCTGAGGGTCCCCTCTTTCCAGGGGTACCAGATGTTTGAAAATCAGGCCTGGGGAACCAGAGATATCCGACTTCAAAGCAGTGGTTCCCATCCAAGCCTGTTAATTGCTCTTCCAAGCCAGATATATCGGGATCTGTCTGACTTAGAGTTTTTATGATGGTAAACTCCAAAAGCTTGGACTCTTCACTTTTGGTGGACACTGGCAGCTTGTCTCTATTATGCCCAGAACCAGAGATATCAGTCTTCAAGCAGCTGGTCCCTGCTCCAGCTGCACACTCCTAATATGCAGTTTTATACTTTTGTTGGTGGATTGCTCTGGCTCCTGAACTCTGATCCCCAGGTCCCCAGTACCTCCTGAAAAGTGAGACTCTCTAGTTTTTTATCCCATTCAATGCTAAAGGCCCATATTCACGGGCAGATGTGGCCAGAGATGTGTGCTGAGCGTGCGGGTGGGGGTGGCAATCTAGCACCAGCGATAGCGATACACAGGGCCGCGTATCGCTGTGGGGGGTACACACAGGGAGAGACCATGTTTAAAATCTAAGCTATCTAGTCAGATTGCTTATATTATCGCTCCGTGAGTACCCCCCTTACGAAATCTATTACCAGGAACTGGAGATATCTTCAGTCAAGCAAGCTGCCCTCACACCAGAAAATTATGAATATTAAGCCCACTCCACTATCCACCCCTTCTCTACGTATTAAACACCCCTTACCACCCTGGAAGTCATGTACCAGGGACTCTTCATTCAGCCCAATGCCTCCTTCTACGGTTTAGTGTTCTTCCTCCCATCCCATCTGTGCAGTAAAGGAGTAATTAGCAGAATTTTCTGCTCCAGGTCCAACGAAAGATAGAACACCCCCTACCGCTCATGAGACAACAAGGCTTCCGCTGATAGCACCCCCCATACCTACTGCTGGAGGATGAGTAGGGGACCCAGTGCATTTGCTGTGCCCAGCGGCCTACACTGCTGTTAAGATGGCCCTGTAGGAACGAGCTGGCGTTTGTGAGATGCTGCTACTGGTGCCTCTGCTGTTGTTGCTGCGGGAGGCAATACATCTACCCAGTGGGCTGTCACAGTCATGTAGTCCTTAGTTTGCCCTGCTCCACTTTTCCACATGTTTGTGGTTAAGTGGATACTGGGTACAACCGCATTTTTTAGGACACTGAGGACACTTTTCTTAATGTCCCTGTACAGTCTGGGAATCACTTTTCTAGTGAAGTGGAATCTAGATGGGATTTGGTACCGGGGACACACTACCTCCATCAATTGTCTAACTACCACTGCACTAACGGCGGATACTGTATGCACGTCTAACACCAACATAGCTGTCAGGGCCTCAGTTATCTGCTTTGCAACAGGATGGCTGCTGTCATATTTCATCCTACTCGCAAAGGACTGTTGGACAGTCAATTTCTTAGTTGAGGTAGTACAAGTGGTCTTCCGACTTCCCCTCTGGGATGACGATCGACTCCCAGCAGCAACAACAGCAGCAGCGGCAGCAGTGGGAGGAATGGGGTTCTTGATCTTTATCCTCCAAATTTTTGTTCTCCATTATTTTTCTGGAGTTATATAACAATATGCGGCACAGGAGAGCGTACCCCTACACCACACAGGGCAAACCCTGTAAAAATTATTTGGATTAAATATTAATAACCCCTTTATTTGGAGTAAATAATATACAGCAAAGGATAGCACCACTTGACTTATACAGCAGCACCACTGGACTGGACTTATACGTCAGTACCCCTGGACTTATACGGCAGTACCCCTGGACTTATATGGTAGCACCACTGACTGGACTTATACGGCAGTACCGCTGGACTTATACTTATACGGCAGTACCACTGGACTGGACTTATTTGGCAGTACCCCTGGACTTATACGGCAGTACCACTGGACTTATATGGCAGCACCACTGGACTGGACTTATACAGCAGTATCCCTGGACTTATATGGCAGTAGCCCTGGATTTATATGGCAGCACCACTGGACTGGACTTATACGGCAGTACTCCTGGACTTATACGGCAGCACCACTGGACTGGACTTATACAGCAGTACCCCTGGACTTATACAGCAGTACCCCTGGATTTATACGGCAGCACTACTGGACTGGACTCATACAGCAGTACCCCAGGACTTATACGGCAGCACCACTGGACTGGACTTATACGGCAGTACCCCTGGACTCATACGGAAGTACCCCAGGACTTATACGGCAGCACCACTGGACTTATACGGCAGTACCACTGGACTGGACTTATACTGCAGCACCACTGGACTGGACTGATATGGCAGAACCACTGGACTGGACTGGACTGATACGGCAGCACCACTGGACTTATGGCAGCACAGGACACCACCACTGGACTGATGTAGCACAACACAGCACCACTGGACTGGACTTATACAGCAGCACCACTGGACTTATGGCAGCACAGGACACCACCACTGGACTTATGGCAGCACAGGACACCAACACTGGACTGATGTAGCACAAGCCAGCACCACTGCACTGGACTGGACTTATACAGCAGCACTGGACTTATGACAGCACAGGACACCACCACTGGACTTATAGCAGCACAGGACAGCACCACTGGACTGATGCAGCATAAGACAGCACCACTGCACTGGACTGGACTTATATGGCAGCACTGGACTTATGGCAGCACAGGAAACCACCACTGTGACTGCACTGATGCAGCACCAGACACCACCACTGAACTAATGCAGCACAAGACAGCACTGGAATGACACAAAGGAGCAGACCGCCATCCCACGCTCCACACCACTTTCCCTCACAGACACTGAGGAGACACGTCCTCTCGCTACACTCTCCAGGACTGGAGTGAAAATGGTGGCGATGCGCGACTCCTTATATTGAATCCAAAACCAGCGAGAATCTGACAGCGGGATGATGACGTTTTGCATCGTTCCGGTTTCTGAGTCTGGCAGAAAAACCCGAGCCAGGCTCGGATCCAGACTCGGAGCGTGAAGTTCAGGGGGGTTTCGGATCTCAGGGAACCGAATCCGCTCATCCCTAATAAATATATAATAATGTTATTCGTATTTTTTTGTATGAGGCAACATGTATTTATATTTGGTGATCCTCTAAACAGATGGAATGTCATAGTAAAATGCATCCAAGAAAAAATACACATATTGCTGCTTATGCAAAGTTATCTGCAGCTGCAAGATGCAACCAGTTCTGCAATTCATCAATCTACCCCTCCCTGCGCAAGGAATACGTCAGGAGATGTGGCTTCACTGGAAGCACAAAAGGAGGTCAAAAACACAGTACACAATTCATACACATTGCAGCAAGTGGCCAGAATGTGTGGGTAATAAGTACAAAAGTTACAAAAGTCACTTGGAACCCTGTTAAAAGAATATCAAACAAAACGCAAATATGGACTGTAAACTTTTACACTAATAAACATATCAGCAATATCTGAAACAGTTCTGTAAAGCCATCCTGCTATTATATAGCAGCTGTTGCAGTTATACTATATTCGCATACGTAGGAGTGTCTTTTGATGGACATACTGTATATCAGGGGTGGCCAACCAGTCAGAAACAAAGAGCCAAAAATGTTGTTAGGCACGTCAAAGAGCAGACATCGAGCCGCAGGCACACATGCAAAAATGGGGTGTGGCCTTGTGCCTGCTAGGCCATGCCTCTAGTATAAAATACATTTAAAAAACCAGATCCACATAAAATACATTTTTAAAGCCAGATCCAACATAAAATACATTTAAAAAGTGAGTTTTTGAGTACCCACAAGTCATGTTCCTCTAAAGAGGGGCCTATTAGGTGGCTGGCCATCTCTGACATATTTTGTGTCAGTACATCCTTACTGAACCTTGGCCGCATATACACAGCCACGTAAACACCCATTCCATCCCAGTCCCCATGGTGCAGGAAGTTATAACTACAATATATAGCTGGGTTGTTAGATCAATAGACAGCCATGGCAAAAAGATGCACATGGACAAAAATAAAGAGAATTGAGGGCTTTTTGCTGCAGATTACACGTACATCAACTTTGAATGAAGTCCAAAATGCCTAATCAAGTTTAAATTGTAGATAATGACCTATAGATGTTTTTTCTATTTTTTCTGCTTTGATGAAGCAATAATACCAGCTAGCCTGTTCTATTATTCTACAAAGGCAATGTGTTTTAGCCTGCACTATGTAATGACCAGTTAGGTTTAGTTATTTTTCCTTTCAATTGGATTCAAGCAAGAATAAATTGTTAATAAATTCCATCCAGCGTAATAATTCATGTAAAATGCTGCACAGAACCATATTTAACTTTCACATATTGGAAAAACAACCAAACTATTTTAGACTTAGGAAAAATATCTGTTAGTATTTGAGCAAGAGACCAACAGTTTTTTTCCTCTTATTTCAAAAGATGTCCATTCAGTTGTGCCCTTACAGATATTTGTGAATCTGACTCCTTAACATTCTTGTGACTGGAGAGGTGGCTGGGAGAAGAAAGGGTCTATCGGCCTACTGCAGTGGGGGCATGTTTGCCTATTCAAATTCATATCAAATGCAGGTTCCTGAGGCAGGGACAGACGGGCTAACAATCGCCTCAGCATTCATTCTGTGAGCATGCTTTAGGCGGTATCCGGTCAGAGGGTTGATAATAACCATGTCGATATTCATAATGTCAAAACCACAATGACATTAGAATGTTTACATGAGTTTAACTTTCGAGAGGCACTACTCTATGTCAACATACTCAGAATTTTGACATGATCACGGTGTTGACATCTGAACTGTTGCCATGTGAAATGTCTGAGGATGCCAACAGAGTTAGGTGGTGCCAGGATGGTTAGGGTTAGGCGGTGCTGGAGGATTAGGGTTAGACTGTGGGGTGTGTGTTTGTGTGTGAGTTAGGGTTACCCACTAGGCAAAGGGTTAAGTTTAGGGGTAGGGACAGTGCTAGGGTGTTCGGCATCCCCTGCAAACTATAAATTTGCGCCCTCCCTCCCATACTTTACAAAGGGATAATGTTTTACGAAAAAAGGGATGTGGCCTCATAAGGAAGGGGCATGACCACACAATAATACCCACATTTCAAATTATGCCACACAATAGCACAATCTATTCACATTACACCACACAGCAGTGCCCCTTATTCACATTATGCCACACAGAAGTGCCCCTTATACATGTTACTCTACACAGTAGTGCCCCTTATACACAATGCTCACAGTTGTAGTGCAGCTTATACACATAATCCTCCTGTAGTAGCGCCCCTTATACACATAATACCTTCATAAATAGTACTCCTTATACACATAATGCCCCCAGTAATAGCACCCTTTATACACATAATGCCCATGGGTAGTGGGTGCCACTGAGCAGGTTGCACTGGCCCTGTTTACATTTCTGGAAGCAGGCCTAATAGGAGTGGGTCTGTTCAGAGGATGGGGTCTGAGGGGGCAGTATACTCCCTCTACATCGAAGGAAATCGTGCCTTTATGCTAATGCTGCTACATTGGTTATCAGTGTACTTGGGAAGGCTGCATGTGGAAGTTTGCCGGCTCTGACAAACTTACTCTGCATTTCCATAAATGCACTGGAATCAAACCGTTTCAATATACAGACTGTGACCATAGCTTCTCCCACTCTGACCACCTTCCCCTCCACACAAAGAGACACATGCTTGTCTGAAACTTTTTTCTTTTAGAGATTTCTTTTTGTCTTTTTTCAACTTTTTATTTCTTAATATCATAGGTCAGATCTAAAAATTTTGACTTTTTTATGTTTGTATGTTTTAATATAGGGGCTAAGCAGTAACCCCTACCCTCACATCAGTAGGATGTAGTTGGCATCCCCACATACGGGATGCCGGCCACCGGGAGACCGGCGCCAGAATTCTGACACCTGTCAGAATGCCGGTCCTGGAATCCTGAACGTAAGTATGCTGGAGAGGGTAAGGGTTAGGCTGTGGGGGGGAAGACTTAGTGTTAGGCTGTGGGGAGGGAGGTAAGGGTTAGGCTGCAGTGGGAAAGGTTAGGGTTTAGGCTGTGGGGATGGAAGGTTATGCTGCGGGAGGTGAGGGTTAGGCTGTGAGTGGGAAGGGTAAGGGTTAGGCTGCAGGGGGTGGGTTAGGCTGTGGGAGGATTGCAGGGGGGGTTAGGGATAGGCTGTAGAGGGATGGTTAGGCTGTGGGAGGGGTTAGGGTTATGTTGTGGGTGGAGAGTTAGGGTTAGGCTGTAGGGGGAGGGCCTGCAGCCTCAGCTCCAGCAGTCTCCAGGACTAGGCAGTAAACGACATCCCACCAGTGAGCTTCAAGCTGGGGATCTGTAAGTCTCTTCCCCCTTCCTGCATCCTTGTCAGCAGACTGCAAAATCATCCAGGAGTGGATATGAGAGAAACGATGGGCTGAAGGGATATTTTGCATGTGCTGCAGAAACGCTCCCAGATCCCACACGAAAACCAGGCACCAGAACTAACATCAGTCACTTCAATGATAGAGTTTGGACAAGTACCAAAAGTTTAAATTAGGGCACTTTTGGAATTTCCATTTTTAGCAGAAATTGAGGATCAAACATAAGTATAATTTTACATGCACTACAGAAATTCTCCCGGCACTTGAAAACCAGACACCAGAATCAACTTCTGTCACTGCAGTGATACATTTCAGGCAGGTACCTAAAAGTTTAAAGCAGAAATTGGGGCACTTTTGGAAAAAAATGTGTTGTAAGTAGCAGAGAGGCAGCAGGGATTAGAGGACTGAGTAGAGATGATAGACTTGAAGGTTTGCTTAACAAAGGCGAGAGCAAACCTGTAGGAAGACAGCATGAACGTAAAATAGAGTAAGGGGGTCATTTAGACCTGAAAAAAAGCAGCGCATCGGTACGCAGTGGCTGCATTTGGGTGGTCTGCGCATGCACACATGCCACTCACGTGCCACAGTGCGCATGAGCAACCCTACAGGGTGCAGTCACAAGGTGATTGACAGCAGCTGCTGTCAGGGGAATCGTCTAGGCACTGTTTTGCGGATGGGGCAGGCCATACAGGGGTGTGCAGGAAGCGTTTTTTGGGGGCAGCTACGTGACGTCATGCAGCTGCTTAATTTAAAAGAATGGCAACGGACTACCTGACAGCGCAGCCAGGCTGTGCTGCCAAGGGTCAACCTTATTTTGATGTGTCTGCAATGTAATTGCGGATGCATCGGGAGGCAGAGCTACACATGCTGGGCGGCCCCCAGCATATGAGGAGATGGACACAGATCTTGCTGTGTATGTAGCGATCTGCGTCCATCTCTGAATCAGGTCCTAAGTCTACCAGGGAGCGAGAGACCCTCTAGTGGCATTTGAGGGTGCAAGAGCATTTTTTGAAGGAAATATATCAAGGGTCTTAACAAAGTTCAGGAGGGAAACATTCTTCAAAGGAAGAGAAATATTAGAACTCGAGGACATACACTGAAACTGGAGGGGGGGAGGTTCAGGGGAAATTTAAGGAAAAATTACTTCACAGAAAGGGTAGTGGATAAGTGGAATAGTCTCCCATCAGAGGTGGTAGAGGCTAAGACTGTAGAGCATTTTAAACATGCTTGGGATAGGCATATGAATATCCTTACAAATAATTAAGGTTCAAAAAGGGTTGAGATTACCTAAAGGATAAAAAAAAAGGGGCAGACTAGATGGGCCAAGTGGTTCTTATCTGCCGTCAAATTCTATGTTTCTATGTTTCTATGTAACTGTGTTGATATGTAGTTTCGAGGTTAGGGATTTGAAGGGGGATAGAAGGGGGGGGGGGGGCAGCAAAGTCCAGAATGGAGGAGAGGGTGATGTTGTAGATGGAGGATGCCTGGTTGGTGAAGGTCAGTGTGCATAGAGGGGAGGGGGAGAGGTGAGCATCAAAAGAGGAGAACAGTATAGCGGGATCAAGAGCATCGAGATTGCATCCAGTGATTGTAGATTTGGGAATGTGGTGGAGAAGGTGAGGAGAGAGTGAAGCAGAGGGGCTTATGGTCAAAGAGAAATCAGAGAGAGCACAAATATGATAGTAGATGAGGTCAAGGGAGTGGCCAAGACAGTGGATGAAGGAGGAGGTAAATTGAGAAAGGTCACAAGAAGAGGAAAGGGCAAAAAGTTTGCCGGATGCTGGGTTAGACAGGATATTCGAGGGGATATTATAATTGCCTAGGATGAAGGAGGTGATGTCAGAGGAGAGGTAGTGGGGAATCCATGCAGGAAAATTATCAAGGAATTGGGAGGTGGGGCAAAGGAAATCTAAATCTCTCTGCACATGTTACATCTGCCCCACCTGCAGTGCAACGTGCTTTTGCCAAGTTTGTGTTTTTTTTGTTTTGCTTACAAACCTGAATAAAGGCCCGCTTAGTATGTGTACCCAAGTGGTAATACAGTTGGTAGTGGGCAAAACAATACGTTAATAAATAAATAAATGTTAAAACAGTTAAAGAAGAGTAGTATGGATACGGACAGAGATGGTAATACAGTTGGTAGCGGGCAGTAAAATAAGGCAGTACAAATAGTAAAACAGTTAATATATGTAGAAGGCAATCAAATAAGGCAGTGAACAGCGGCAGCTCCTACCTTTTTTATGCTATCAATGGTGATGAGAGGAGATTCCCGTGTCCCGGTGCCTGCGCAAAGGAGCTTACAGGCGCCGGGACCAGCGCATGTGCAAAAACAGCGTCTTGAGTGCGCAAGTGCAAATCTCCTGCTTCTGTGGACTGCATCGGCTGCAGCCCATAGAAGCCGGCTAGGGTTTGCTGAGGCAGGGAATGGCTTCCTACAGGAAGCCAGCTCTCTGCCAATTGCAGCTCGCACTGGCAGTCCCAGAGGGAGGAAATACCTCCCAATAGGACTGCCTTGTGTGTTTGTAACTGACAGGTAGGACTTCCAATATGAAGTCATTGCCAGTTACAGTGAAACCAGTGCAGTAACTGACTGCATCTGGGTCCACTGACACTCAACTGGGAGGCAGATTTTACCTAGGGGGGCTGCAGTCCTGCAGCCCATAGGTGAAATCCGCCACTGGCAGTCAATACTGGCAACAACTGAAACATGAAGTGAACACAGCATAAGCAGTAAATAAGCTATACAGGCACAATCAGTGTCATGAGTCGGGCCATTGCAGCATTCCCATGCTGCTCAAACATGTTTGTAAACAAACCAGCCGGCTGCATGGGCGTAGTCATATTGGGTTTCCCTGTGCAACTCTCTAAACCAATCATAGCACTACAGGTGTGCTCACATGATTCCAGCAGCCTATGAACCTCATGTACTTTCTATTTAAAGTTTAAACCTGCTGTGGACTGCTGCACATTGCCAGAGCAACGCCTTCCTACTATGAAAGTTCATGGCCCCATGCCTCAGTGCTCCTATACTTGTACCTGTTACAGATATCTTCTTACAATATCCTACAAGCTATTTCCTGTTGTTTGTTCACTGACCAGCGCTACTATATTCCATTCAGCTTCCAAACCTCCTTTGCACCAGCTCACTATAGCCAGTCCATGTTCCTACTATTTTTCATCTGCTCCCTGTGTACATCACAGCACCTATACAGCTTGGGTAAGTTGTCCGGTGCCGGAACACCAAACGCTGACATCCCCAAGGTAAGTATTAGGCTCACTGTTAGGGTTAAGGCCCGAAGGCCCCTGGCTTCCACCCCCGGAATCTTATCCCTAGCCACCACACCCCAAATTTTAGCCCTAGTCACCACCCTAAGGAGGTTAGGGTAGGGATAAAATAATTACCCCGTACTCTGTCTGCATTCTCACTGTCAGGACGCTGGGGTCAGTCATGTGACCGCCGGCATCACATACCGAAGCCATTTAGCAGATTGCTTCAGATACTACTATATATACTGCTTAAGGAGTAGTTCTCCAATTTACTGTCTGCTTACTAGGAGGTAGTACGAGAGTCCACAACATTTTGCTCTTTTGAACTGGGAGATGGGCACATTTTTCTTATAAAACATTGGTGAAGAAATCAGAGATACCTGTAGCAAACTGTACTGAAATTTAGAAATCAGAGCACATGATAGGACTAGTTGAGCAGCATTTATGTCAATTCGTATTATAAGCCAGGTAGAATGGGGAATGGCACAAAGAGCAATGTAGAGCGACTCACTATACCTAGCACTGATTAGTTGTGTATGTGGGAGTAGGGGACAGTGGGTAAGGGAGTATGTCAGCACACAATGAACCTCAACACAACAAGTGGATGGACAGGCAGTATCAAAGATAGTGGAAGGAGAACAAAGGTGCTCTCATTGCAGAGATAGCACCAGGAGGACAGAACGAGGGAAAAGGTTCCCTGCTCTTGAGGACTTACAGTCTGAAAATACACTTACAATTAGTGTACATATAAACCCCCCCCAAAAAAAAAAAAACAAAAAAAAAACCCAGGAAAAACAAACATATTATACAATGCAAATAAAAAATATTAATATAACCAACATGTATGAATTATTATGTAATCCAAATTGCTGCAGCGTGATTACAATAGTAGCATAAAAATTCTGAGTTTGCAAAGATATCAGGAACTAAAGGTCCGCTCTCTTACCCAATGGCAAAACTACTGATGTACAGATTTTGTTTAACCATATAAAAAGTTAGGCAGATAGTAAATTGAGAAAAATACATTATCCAACCAATATATTCAGAAGAAAAAACACAATATTTATCTGAAAGCCTGGAAGATGTCCAATAGCTCCATCTAGTGAGAGTTCACGTTATACCCACCTATGTACCACTAATGTATCCAACACACATATATATATATATATATATATATATATATATATATATCCACGTCCCTAATTGTTCCGTGCTTATTGTTCTTTTCATATTGAATACTGAATGTAAAACATTCCCGCTGCTTTTATATATCCAGAGGATGTCAATGCATTGGGACTTTTTCATATGTTCTTCTGCTGCATGGTAAATAAACTCTGGATGAATGCTTGAAGGCGGTAAATACTGCTTGGGAGTTCTAAGCAAACAATTAACACCAGATATATTTAATAACCAACAATTTAAATGTACAAAATGAGGAATGTGAAATGTTTCCCACAGAACAATGTTAACATGCTACTTACAATAGTATTAAAATGTAGTATAATTGCATTGTTTAACCACATTCCACGCGCACATTTTTGAGTATGTTCCAGAACTCTGATGCACATTAATATGGTGCCTGCACGTTGTGGACTGGTGAAGGGAACACAATAAGGCTTTCTTCAGCTGTTCTCTGTCCCCTTAAACCAGTAAAAATATGAAACAAATCTTTTGTGTCAGCAGTGAGTTATCACTCTAACCAAACAGGAAACAAATGGTTTCTTCGCTGGCTTTTTATATTGATTTCAGTGCAGCAGAATCTTTTAGACAAGTGTTAACAAATTCACTTTGTGCTGACACCACACAGAAAATAAGCAATTTACTGCTCCGTTCTCTGCCGCCGCATAAGACAATGTTCACTTTGTTTGCTGGGATAAATGGGAATCTTCTCACAAGCGGATGTGTCATTCTGCTTTGTGTTATACAACACATGAGTTTTCCACGTATTTCTGCAAAGCATTCCCAAACTTTATTATTTCCTGCCTCACAATATAAAAAAAACACTTACATGTAAGGGCCCTACACACTGGCCGATTGCCAGCCGAGTGGACTGACGGATAACCCAGCGGCGCAGGGGGTGACAGGGAGTGAAGAGAGTATCTTCACTCCCCCCATCGCCCGGCCGCATAGCCCTGTATGCTAGTATGGACGATGTTGTTCATATTGGCTTGCATGCATAAACGAGCCGGTACCAACGATGAACGAGCATGGGGCCGCGCATCGTTCATCGTTGCTGCATACACACTGGAAGATATGAACAATATGTCGTTCATTAATGAACGAAATCATTCATATCTTTCTGTGTAATCGGCCAGTGTGTAGGGCCTATAACATGCTGCTGTACCTAGGCATCTAATCAGGACTAATCAACTTTACCCACATTTTATTTTATTATATTTTATTTATTTTATTTTATTTTAATCGATCATTTGAGTAATATCATATCCACTCTCCCAGAATTTCTGGAGACTCATCAATTTACTACCATTTATTTCTTAATATTAACATTTACTTAATTTGCGGCAGCATATTCCCTCGCGGGACAATTCTCCCAGCACCCAGGAGCACAGGCAGCCATTCCACATTCTGACACTTCTCATGTGGGTGGCAGGGGCGCAAGATCATCCCAGTTAGCTGGAGGCAAGTTGGAGTTCGGTGCCACCCTTCCTAAAAAACAAAAAGGGAAAACAAATATGATGTACGTATATGTGTTAGTGTGTGTATAAACACACACGACTTACATAATTATATAGATAGCGATCTCAGATGGTCTACAGAGCCAGTGACTTGGATGGACTCCAGCTATGCTGTGTGACAATGGGCGGTGAGTCAAGGTCAGACTCATAAGATTCAGCCGTCTATAGCATGCAGAATCACAATCACTTGCTACAGGCTGAGTGGTATAAGGTAGGGGCCATCCTGTCCTAGGTGTTTGCAGGGCTCCTGGAACAGAGCAGAACTCTGCAGCAGCAGAGGGTGAACCATACAGGTGCTGTTGTACATGCAAGTACCCCCTTGGGGCTTGGAGTCCGGAGGCAGGCGTCTCCATTGCCTATGGGAATTACACCCCCTGGTAGGTGGGTTGAGCTGCAGGTTGGCGTGGGGGGTGTGTGATGACACAATTCATAGTGCCTTGCCTCACCTTTGCTCCTATTACCTCCACCACCCTAATTTTCTGGAGAGCAGATCAGGGAAGTAGAAGTAGGAGCTACATGAAATCCCAGTTGACGTCGCATCCCACAAGCCCTGGTTCTTTCTTAGCACATTGAAAACAACCATTTTAGGAATTGCAATCCGCAAAGCAGACACGTGAGACAAGGTGTGAGGCAAAGGAATGGATTTGCACCTGGCGCTTATCACTCACCAAAGTGAATGCAGCTGAACTCTGAGGGATGATCCAAATCCCTCCAAAGAAGAATATACAAACAAAAATTGAGACAGCGCTACCCACTTTGGTTTTAAATTTATCTTTTATAATACACATACACAAAGATGACAACAAATATAAATAAACAAAAAGATACCGGCCAGTATCACACTAAAAATATTAATTAATATAGTTAAGATTTAATCATAAAATACGATTATTGATTCATTGCAATTCTATTTGAAAAAATTGCTATAATTGTACTATTAGCCTAACATTTAATAATAGCACCAATATTAATTCATACATAGAATTGACCTGACAACTTGATGACAAAGATATATATATATATAGCTCCAAACTTAAAAATGAAGAGTGCTGTACTAAAAGTCCCGGTAATTAGCACATTAGATTGATATGCCCCAATAAGCAAGCATGCATTCCTTTATCCAAGCAGCCTTTCAATCATCCTTATATGGCAAGGTTAATATTGTTATGTAGCCACACAGAGTGTTCTTTCAGCCCAAATGGATGAAGCAGAAATGAATGAATAATGTCCTGTAAAACTTGCAAGCATTAACAGCCCAATTGCCAAGAATAGAAGCAGAGTTAGTAGATTAGGTTAACCCATGTATTGCATTAATCCAGGATTAGAGCACCATTAGCCAAAGCACTCAGCATGAATAGTATCCTTTCTGGCTGCACAAGCTAGCAGCATGTGATTCAAAGGGTCACCAAAGCTTCACCACACTCATTCCCCTGTGCACTGGGGTATGAATGGTAATAGTTCACCGGCCGGTGATAAAGGTTGTGAGCCAAACACCCGATAATGCAGGGGGTGAGAGACTTTCTCTTAACTCACAGCACCTATCGTTCTCCCTCTCAAACGCGTTTCTCCGCCTCAGGGTCCGTTTTCAGCGGCTTCATCAGTGTCCGATGAGGTGTGAGGCACTCCATGTCGGTAGCTGCCAATTCATTTCTAAACTGCTTTGTCATGAATAGTAATTTACGGGCTAATTCAGGTTTGCATGCAAATGCAATTGCGATTTTCGAAGCTACGGAACTGCTAATGTTAGCAAGTGAAGCTGCCGTTCAAAAATGAAAAGAGACGCCCACCGGAGCCATCACAAGCTCATTCAGAATTGCGTACACATCTGCTGACTATACACAATAGAAAGGAACATTGGGGCAGATGTATTAACCTGGAGAAGGCATAAGGAAGTGATAAACCAGTGATAAACACACCAGCCAAACAGCTCAAATATGTAAATTAACAGGAGCTGATTGGCTGGTGCATTATCACCTTGCACTTATCACTGGTTTATCACTTCCTTATGTCATCTCCAGGCTTAATACATCTGCCCCATTGTTTTTGCACATACAAACTCGCAGTCAATGGCAGATACACGCCCCCAAAACACCCATGACACACCTGCGTTTTCCTAAACACTCCCCGTTAACATCCCCAAATTGTCACTTCCTGTCAATAACTTCTCCATGAAATCCTCATTCAGAACGGGATCGCAGCGGCACCTTAACGCATGTGCATTGCGATCGCAGTACATGTGCAGTCTGCCAATAATCCCTCCATTGTGTGAACACAGGACATTGCGCACAAACATGTACTAGGCCCTTAGTGCACAAACTGATGACTCCTACTGTGTGTTGGTGGCTGCTATATTTTAATGTTACCCAAAATGTGCTAATTTTCCTCTTATATTCAGTCTCTCAATAATTTTACTGACACATTTGATTTCATTGGCAGTAACTAGCGGTGGTGAATACAGGACCATTGAGAGTGGTGACGGGCCCAGGTACTGGGGTGTGTGGCTACGGAGGAATTGTCATGTCACCTTACAATTTTTTTTTTAAATAATATGCATGGCACCTCGAAGCTATGGTGCACGCTGCACGCAATCAGGACCTAATAAATATTTGCAAGGAAGCAGCTGTGCAGTTCCATGTAATTAAAATTCAAATGCAGCAGGAGGCTTCTGTAGGAGATAGACACCTCCTGCATGCATTTGCGAGATCTGAGGACACAGCCAAGACCATTGGTCATGATTCGCAATGTTTTTAGGCACTGGTGAGCCTGCATAAGCTGAAGCTTACTCAGGCTGGCTGTCAGATGTGACTAATCACGCAATGAGGGGTTATCGGCACACTGTGAAACCAAATTCCCCGGAAACAGCCACGTTTTCATATGAAAACGGGGCTGTGTCTACCGAAAACACCCAGGTTTCACTGAACCTGTGTGTTTTCGAGGAGGTCAGATTTTTTTTTTACAGGCGATCGATATTGGATAGCCCGTAAAGACAAATGGTGAAACATCGGAAAAAAAAGTCTGAAAAACGGCCGTTTTTTGGACCTGATGTTAATTCACTAGTAATTGGATATGCCCCCTAAGTGAGAATTTCATTTTTCTTTTACACTTTATTTTTATGCCTGATTTTTAACTTCTGATACTGTTTTTGTGAATTATTTTCAAATTATTTGTATTCTTTAATTTTTCTTCATTAATCATTCTTTTCTACCGTAGTAAAAACATTTTTTTTATTTTAAATATCGTTTATCCATGACAATAGTGAGTTGTATTATGATGCCATTAATCTAGCTAATAAAATCATTTTATTATTATCAATTTTTGTTGGGTCTGCCCTGTATTTGCCAATTGCAGCCCACATATCATGTTTGGGTAAGAGGGCGTTTGGCCAGTTATATATTAAATAGTGACGCTACCTTTAACAGTCCTATATTGCTTGGCTCCCATTTATGGAGAATAAGGGACTAGTGTCGTTTTACATAACAGAAATGTCACATTGAAGATCTGATCTATAAAGTACCCTTCTCAAGGCCGGAGATACTCTCTTGTTTTCAATTCTATTTCTTTTGGGTTAAGTTGGGAAACCCCACTAGTTTTCCTCAGGTCACAGAAATTGGGTACCCATTGGCGTATGACAGCTAATACTGTATTTCTCTCCACTTTATCATTCTCCAAGGCTTAGTACAATCTCCTCCTCCAATGCTTGGAAGGTGCCTGGACCCTCTGCAGCCCAGCATACAGCAGCTGGGCTGGGGAGAGAGGCTGCTGTTGCTGAACAGCAGCAGTCTCTTCAATCTCCCTGCCAAATGTGCTGCTACCTGATATGAGTAGGAGGTTGGACCAAGGCTCTCTGCTGCTCCCCTCCAACAAGCCCTGGCAAGAAGGACCCACTGCCTCCTCTTGGAACTCCTGGGCAAGTGGCACTGTACCCCATGGTGTAGGGCCTTTGTGGAGGTACTGCCACTGCTCTGTGACACCTTTATTTGGCACTGGAATGGCACTAATGGTAGCCTAAGAAGCCCCTGCCTGGAGCTCCAGATGCTCAGCTGCTCAGTAGTCCTGGAGGGGTTGAGGCTGAGTTACCGGCGGCTGGGAACCA
The DNA here is from genome assembly GCF_028390025.1 of Pseudophryne corroboree. Classification (NCBI taxonomy): domain Eukaryota; kingdom Metazoa; phylum Chordata; class Amphibia; order Anura; family Myobatrachidae; genus Pseudophryne; species Pseudophryne corroboree. The sequence continues at coordinate 70,232,776 of NC_086454.1, read as the reverse complement.
AGCGGTCAGAATCCCGATGCTGGAATCCCGTCCTGGAGCATTATCACCCTGCTGCTGTCTTCACCAAAACTCTCTTATAACTAATTTCTTTGATTGTTTCTTAGTTGTATTTTACTTCTCAACAAGTTAAGGAGTGCTGTCATTGCCTATATCCTCACAACTTATGAATAACACCCAACTTGCTTCGCTGCTTATTGCGGTGTTATTGGGGCTGATGTACAGTAGTTGACAAAATGACATGAATTATAAAAAAAAAAAATAAGCATGGAAGCACATGTGCCCTTTTTAGCCATCATCACCAGCGTACGTTCCAGCCCGCTATGTAGCAGGTGCATAAGATATCTCTACTAAGGCGTATACGGTATATGCGTGTTTCTGCAGGTCTGCATGAGTCGAACTTACACATATACACATTAATTATACTCAGGACCCTATTCAGTATGTGATACTGACAATCCCGTGCATAACGCACGCGCGCAGCAACCATACTGCACGTGCACGCAGAGAGAGATGCGATCGCATCTCACTTATGCGAACACCTCTACCTGATTGACAAGTGCGTTTCACTGCTAGAGAGCTTTTAGAATGCTGAGCCAGAAAAGCGCTGCTAACCAAATATAAATACACATTCCTTTAGTTACAAATAAACTAATGGGGAACTCTGTGCCCCTGGCAGAAGACAGTGATTTCAGCTGTCAAAGTGTTGTGTACTGCCTTTTCAAAAGTGTCTCTTCTGTACTTCACCAGTTCTATTGCATTCACTGGATCCAGATAGAAACCATCTGTGTGGCTCATTCTACTCACTTTTTTGTTGCAAAAAAAAAAAAAAAAAAAAAAGCTTACAATATACAAGGTAGCACTTGCCACTTGGGCCTCTGATATCTGCCACTGCTGTGTGTAGGAGATGGGTACACTTTAAAGGCTGGGCAGTAATAGAGTGATCTGTTTCCCCCTTCATCAACTGATGATTTTCACAGAGGGGGAAGTGTAGCAAACATCCTAAAGTGTGACCTACTCTACATAAGGACGGAAGCATAAAAGTGTTGGATTCAGCCAGAGTCCCGGCAGTCGGGATCCCTACAGTCAGAATACAGACAGAGGGATCCTGATGGTCAGAATCCAGATGGATACTGACGGTAAGTACAGGGGTTAGTGTTAGGCATTAGTGGGAGGCCTAGGGTTAGGCTGTAGAGGGGTGGGGGGGGGGCGGGGGTAGGGTTAGACTGCAGGAGGCTTAGTGGTAAGCTGTGGGAGGGGATGGTTAGGGTTAGTCTGCGGGAGGGTTTCTGCTAGGGTTAGGGTTAGAATTAGAGGTAGGGATAAAATACTTACCGATAAAATACTTACCGCTATTCCGATTTTCATCAGCCCTTTAATGCGCTATTTTTCTCCCTGACTGGTAGAAGACAGCGGACCAAGAGATACAGAAAGAGAAGACTAGTAGGGACAGTATCTGATGGAATATCTATATCAGGTTTATAGCCACTGATTAAAAATGAATACTAGGGAGGAGGAGATGATGGTGCATAGAAAGAATACATGAGGGAAGAGGGCCCTCTTGTGAGAATTTTCAATCTATAGGGCCGGAGAGAGTTTTTCGAAAAGAAGTGATACAGAATTATGAGTCAATTTGCTGATGCAAAAACTCAAAGTTACTCTAGTAGTCCCCCTTGCTCACCCACTACATCATTTAAATTTCTAACAAACATAATTACACTTCACTGTTACATTGCCCCTGCTATAAGTAGCCAGCATAATGCTGATGTGAGAGGATAAGTGTCCCTTCACCTAATATTACAATTAAACTCATTCCTCCCACTCCCATCTACTACAAAGCACCAGCTCTCAAAACCAATGCAGCATCACACTTTTTATAAGTATTAACTATTTAACTTCAAATACGTCCTATGCGCCCTGCATCTTCTTTACCGTCCTCCTGACTACTCCATCACAACGGTCACAACACTAAAAGTACTGGGAGGAGTTGGGTGCATCTCAAAGATGTCCATGATTACTCAAGCTATGCCCCAATAGGGAGGGTTAATGCCCACCCAAGACCTGGAACCATAGGCTGCAGTCTGATCTACATAGTGGTTAAACAGTAACTGATCTTCTTCCCTCACACTATGGACACATTCTCTCCTCTATCCCCCGCCTTCTTCTCTCACACCACAGACACATCCTCTCCTCCGTCATCCCACTTCCATCGCACCCAGCTCCATTGTCCCCTCCATTAACCTCCTTCTTCCCTCATACCCTTCCAGGGATGGATCTAGACTGTTCTGTTAGAGGGGGGGGGGGGGGAGTGGTTTAAAAATTAATACAGACTCCTCATCTCTCTACTCATTACTCCTCCCACTTGATGGCATCTGCTCATCATCAGATGGAAGCAATCTTCTGCACTGATGGGACGGACGCGCTGACATGCTGAGAGGAGAGAGGAGGAGGCGCTGATGCTGAGAGTACACGCAGATGCTGTGATGACCCGGAACTGGAAGTGACAGTAGACATGGCTGGAGGAGACGCTGAGAGGAGGAGACGCTGTGACCGGAACCGGAAAAATCTTCGAGGACGCTGCTGCATATTGTTTTGCACCACAACCTGCCTGTGGGGTCAGAACCCTCTACTGAGCTGCACAAGGAGACGAGGAAGTCGGCTGCTGCAGTCATCAGAGGAGAGGACAGAAGGGGACGGAGACTGCTGCCATTACAACTGCTGCCACTGGAGGAACTGGGGACTACGGCTGCATAAAAGCGAAGGATCAAGGACCGCACAAAGATAGATAAGTATAAGCCCAACTTAATTATTGTATAAGTGAGTGTTTTCTCCCAGATTGTTCTTCTTTGTTCTTTTTTATTTTTTTAATTGTTTTTTTGCTTCTTTTCTGTTGAGAGTAACAGGGAGTTAGACCTTACAAACACTATGGGTGGGACTGTGATTGGGGACCTCACTCAGTGCATGTCGTACACCTGGAGCAACCGTCCCAGTGTGATTTCATCTGCACGAGATGTGTGCGAACGGTTGCCCTGGAAGCCCAGGTAACGGATCTAGAGCAAACCGTTACGCGACTGAGGGAGATTCACAATCTTGAGCAAGAACTAGATAGAATGGTGGAGGAGCTGCGGGAGGGGTCACTGGTAGAAGAGGAAAATCAGGGAGCCAGTTGGGTCACAGTTAGAAGGAAGAAGAAGAGGGGGAGGCTCGACATCCCCGGACTATCAAACCCGAATAAATTCGCACGACTGGACGAGGATTCGGAGGATGACTGGACGAGGATTCGGAGGATGATAGTAAGGAAATGATGGTGCTGGAGGGGACTGTTTCCTCTAGCGGCCCCTCTGGCAGAGTTGGGACAAAAGATAGTGAGGTACCTAGTCAGATTGTGGTGGTAGGGGACTCTATCATCAGGAAGGCAGATAGGGCAATCTGCTACCGGGACCGTGATCGCCGTACAGTCTGTTGTCTCCCGGGTGCTTGGGTGCGGCACATCGCGGACCGGATAGATAGATTGTTGGGAGGGGATGGGAAAGACCCGGCGGTCTTGGTGCATGTTGGCACCAATGACAAAGTCAGCGGAAGGTGGGATGTCCTTAAGAAAGACTATAGTGAATTAGGCAAGAAACTTAAGGCAAGGACATCTAAGGTAATATTCTCTGAAATATTACCCGTGCCACGCGCTAGTCCAGGGAGACAGAGAGAGATTAGGGAGGTAAATGTGTGGCTTAGAGACTGGTGCAGAAAAGAGGGGTTCATGTTCCTGGAACACTGGGCGGACTTCTCAGTCAGGCGCCATCTTTTTTGTCATGATGGAGGGGGCAGCGGTGCTGGGGGGAAGGATGGTTAGAAGGTTGGAGGAGATTTTAAACTAGGAGCCTGGGGGGAGGTTTTAGCTAGAAACTACGGGACGTGCAGTGAGAATAGTGGGGATGGCGGTAGAAAATTAAATGGGGAGAAGTTGGGGGGAGGGTTAGAGCAGCCGGTAAAGGTATCACCATGGGTACTAAAAAAAGTTTTACCAAAGCACTAACCGTTAATGATTACAGGTCATTGTTGTTACATAAGGTGAAAGATGTCCCTAACGCAAAGGGAAATACTTATCTTAGTTGTATGTATATGAACGCTAGAAGCATTACTGATAAAAAGGGCGAACTAGAAATACTTGCGGCAAGCAAACAGTATGATATTATAGGCATTACTGAAACTTGGTGGGACGAATCTCATGACTGGACAGTCAATCTAGAAGGCAATGCGCTGTTTAGGAGAGACTGACTAAATAAAAAGGGTGGGGGGTGTGTCTTTATTTAAAACCATTTTTAAAACCTGATATATGGGAGGATTTGCAGGAGGGGACTGTAGATACGGTCGAGACGCTATGGGTAGAAATTGCATGTGGCGAAAAGGGAACGAAAAAGTTAGTATTGGGGGTATGCTACAGGCCGCCTGGTATTAACGTATCTGACGAGGAATTGTTACTGAGGCAAATTGAAAGAGCAGCAGGAGTAGATGACATAGTAGTGATGGGAGATTTTAACTATCCAGAGATAAACTGGAAAAATGATTCATGTGATACTGCTAGGGGTAATAAGTTTTTAAACACACTTAATGATAACTACTTAGTTCAACTAATTGAGGAACCCACCAGGTACAATGCAATCTTAGACCTGGTATTAACAAACAATGGGGAATTGGTATCAGATATTGAGGTGGGGGAGCCCATAGGAAACAGCGACCACAATAAGGTCACATTCAATATAAGTTTTCATAAAGAGTCCTATACTGGCTCAACTAGGACTCTAAACTTTAGCAAAGCCAACTTTGAAATGATGAGGGAAACTCTAAGAGATATTGATTGGGAAGGTTTGTTTCTAGGAAAAAATACTACAGAGTAATGGGATGTATTAAAATCACTACTAGCTAAAAATACTCTCAAATTTATTCCTACGAGCAGCAAAAAAAGGATTAAAAATAATAAACCAATGTGGCTTAATAAAAAAATAAAGGAACTTATGGGCAAGAAAAGGCGAGCATTTAAAAAATACAAATCTGACGGGGAAGCAGAGTCATTTCAGCACTATAAGGACTGTAACAAAATACGCAAAAAAGAAATAAGAGTGGCTAAAGTAGAAACAGAAAAACTAGTAGCAAAGGAAAGCCAATCAAATCCCAAAAAATTATTTAAATACATTAATAGCAAGAGATTAAAGAAGGAGAGTATAGGCCCTGTAAAAGACAAGTCGGGAGTCTTAATAAAAAATGATAATGACATAGCGGACATACTTAATGAATTTTTTTCAACAGTATTTACTAGAGAGGACCCAATTCAGGGACTAACACACAACCTCAATAATGAGAATATCCCACTGATAGGTACTTATTTAAGTGAGGAGGTAGTCTGTGACTGATTAAAACATTTAAAGATTAGTAAGTCACCGGGCCCGATGGAATTCACCCAAGGGTTCTAATCGAGCTTCACTTTGAAATTGCAAGACCGCTATTTTTGATCTTTAAGGATTCAGTTATATCAGGTATGGTTCCCAAAGACTGGCGTATAGCTGAAATAGTGCGTACAGTATATTCAAAAAGGGAAGTAAAGCTGAACCGGGTTTCTATAGACCAGTTAGTCTTACATCTATAGTGGGGAAAGTACTGGAAGGCATTCTAAGGGATAGTATTAAGAAGTTCCTTGAAGCCAATAAAATCATTAAAAGGAATCAACATGGATTCGTGAAGGATAGATCCTGTCAAACCAACTTACTTGGTTTTTATGAAACAGTAAGTGCAAACCTCGATCAGGGTAAAGAGGTGGATGTAATCTTTTTAGATTTTGCCAAAGCTTTCGACAGTACCACACATGTGACTTATCTACAAGCTACAAGCAATAGGGCTATGAAGCTCTATATGCACTTGGGTCAAGAATTGGTTAGATAATAGAGAGCAGCTCATTGTGGTTAATGGATCTCTTTCAAATTGGACTGAAGTGTTAAGTGGTGTGCCACAAGGCTCGGTATTAGGACCGCTATTGTTCAACATTTTCATTAACGACCTAACAGAAGGTCTAGAGAGCATGGTGTCAATTTTTGCAGATGATACCAAATTGTGTAAGGCTATAAATACAGAGGAGGATGCTGAGTCTCTTCAGAACGACTTAGTTAAATTAGAAGCATGGGCAGCCAAATGGAGAATTCGCTTCAACACAGACAAGTGTAAGGTAATGCACTGTGGTAGCAAGAACAAAAATAACACCTACATACTGAATGGGGTAAAATTAGGGGATACTGTACTGGAAAAATACTTAGGTGTTCTCATAGATAACAAACTAAGCAGCAGTGCCCAAAGTAGGATGGCAGCAAAGAAGGCTAATAAGATACTAGCTTGCATAAAACGGGGAATTGATGCAAGGGATAAGGGTGTTATTCTCCCGTTATATAAATCAGTAGTGAGGCTACACCTTGAATACTGTGTACAATTCTGGGCACCGTATTACAAAAAGGATATTCTGGAGCTAGAAAAGGTTCAGAGGAGGGTGACCAAAGTAATTAAGGGCATGGAGACGATGGAATACAATGTCGAAGTCAAAAAAATATTACATAAAGAGAACATACAAACTACACACATATAAGTCGCTATACTTGCAAATATGCGCAGCGAGCACAGCAATATATGGTAACACACATATTTACACGGACATGCCACAGAGATGGATTCGACACTTATTTCATACAGTACATAATTATAATAATATCAAGCGCCAGACATCATGATGATTTAAAATTATCTAATGAAGTAATGTCATGAATGTGTATTATTTGAACGAAACAAGATATACCTGTCATATTTACTATTAAACAACCAGATTAATGTGTAGATTCATTTGATACTTGTTATTAAGTTGTAGGACATTGCAACACGAAATTATGATTAAATGTATAAAAGCTAAAATCACTTTATTAGAACAATAGATATTCCAAACAGGTAATGAACAGGAAACTCAGGCCAGCCCTTTGGATGTCTTCAAGGCTGAACCTGATTAGCATATACAAAGGGACTGGTGACTCATCGTGAATTTTTATTGATCACACAGGAGTTCAGTTGCTGTAAGGTCTGAGACAATGATGGACTTGCTGGCCGATCAGTTCCTGTATTTATTTACAGAGAGAGAGAGACATATGCATTGGAGGGAATGGTAATTGTATCGCTGGCCTGTAACTGAAACTGTATGTAATGTATGTAACTGTATGTATTAACTGCTTACTGTGTGAGTTGTAATCATGTAACTATAGGTATACTGTACTTTGTAATATATATTGAATCCATAACAAATATATACATCAATGAGCTTTGGAACTCAGATAATGTGTGGGTGTATTGTTTTCTCTTATGGGATGCAGTGTTTTGCGATGTATAGCGCACATTTATGGGCTATGGTAATAAGAGGTGCAGGCATTTACAATATATATTAGAGCGGGCATTTTAAATATTTGTGAGAAATCAATTTGGCATTCACAACAAGGAAAGGCTTGAAAGACTAGGCATGTTTACATTGGAAAAGAGGAGACTAAGAGGGGATATGATCAACATCTACAAATATATAAGGGGACAATACACAGAGCTTGCGCGGGACCTGTTTTTGGCCAGATCAACACATAGGACTCGTGGACACTCGCTCAGGTTAGAGGAGAGGAGATTCCGCACAATACGTCGTAAAGGCTTTTTCACGGTAAGGACAATATGTGTTTGGAATTCCCTGCCTGAGGGAGTTGTAATGGTGGACTGTCAACACCTTTAAGAATGGGTTAGATAAATTCCTCATGGATAAGGATATCCAGGGTTATGGTGCATAGTCACGTACCATGGGGGTAATTCTGAGTTGATCACAGCAGCAAGTTTGTTAGCAAATGGGCAAAACCATGTGCACTGCAGGGGGGGCAGATATAACATTTGCAGAGAGAGTTAGATTTGGGTGGGTTATTTTGTTTCTGTGCAGGGTAAATACTGGCTGCTTTATTTTTACACTGCAATTCAGATTTCAGTTTGAATACACCCCACCCAAATTTAACTCTCTCTGCACATGTTATATCTGCCCCCCTGCAGTGCAAATGGTTTTACCCAATTGCTAACAAAATTGCTGCTGTGATCAACTCAGAATTAGGCCCTATAAGTACTATAAAAAGGGATAAAATGCAATGACTGAAATCAGCATCAGTCATAATTTTAGACAAATCATCATGCATAGGAGACCACTAATAGGTTGAACTCGATGGACAATTGTCTTTTTTCAACCTCAGATACTATGTTACTATGTTTCAAGTCCTGCCCCTCCCATTTTTTAGACTGTGATGTCATCCCCCGGAGGCAAGAGCAAGGCTGCCTCACCTGTAGCTCCCAGTCAGTCAGGAGGAGGCTGAGAGAGAAGGTCCCTGGGAAGAGCAGGGCATGCTGGAACTTACAGTTCCACTCCACTTGTAAAACTATGGAGTAAACAGGCTTGCTATAGATACCTTACATAAAATCCGAAGACTTGTCTGCAAGTTCTATCAATAAAAATAGTTTATTCCTAAGGCTTGCTGTATGCAACACCTGCTCACCTCAGATAATGCAGTGTCATATACCCTGGCTGCTCATTAATGTACTGCCTTCATACGACCAATATGCCAAAAATTCCCATAACATTATTTCTGAGAACATAAGATGCATAGAAACACATACCTGATAAATAACTTTACAGAATAATTAAACAGCGTAAGTAAGTGCAACTGCAGCTTCTCCTAAAGCAGTTCATTATTTGCACCCCTGCCCTGTCACACTGCCTACCAACACAAAGTGCAGTAACATTGACAGGACACTACCACAACACTGTACTGTTATTCAGAAAAGATCTGTCTGACAGTACATAATATGTACATGTCATCTGACTAGTCCCAGAAGCAGCCTCCTTTTGTCCCTCCTCCTTGTCCTCCTCCAGCCCGACAGCATCCTCTTAATCACAGCGATTGAGCAGCAGCACACTAAAGAGTCAGAATGACCCATTACAAAGCCATCGGCTAGCCGTGGGTCCCTTCACAGCAGACGCGCTGACATCGCAGCTCACCCCCGTGCCCAGAGCTGCAGCAACAGAAAGTTCCTAAGTGGGCGTGGCTGTATCTGTAAGTTAGGGGGGGGCGTTTGCCCCTTCCCCCCCCCCCCCCTAAATCCGGCCATGTACCCTTCTATCTGATTGTCAGTTGGGACAGGGAGTTATTACTACACCACTGCCATAATCACCATAATCTGCAACTGGCCGTTCTCTGCCTGCAGCAACTCTGATGAGACAAGTGTCTCATCTGTAGTGGATAACTGTAAATGCTGTATATGTACAGTGCGTAAACAATGATGACAATTGTTAGTAAATAAGCCCCAGCACATTATGATGGCCTATTCTATCACACCTCCTTTGCAGAAGCCTTATCTTCTAGCTGCAGTATACATCCTCCCGTCATGTGCTGTATTCATAGATAAGAATCCCACACTGCATAGCTGCTCATGTGCAGTGACTTTCCCGGCGTTATGCCTCACAACTTGTGCTTGGATTTCAGATTAACATGTTCTGTGTGTGCCAGTGCAAAATGTTCTTGGTTGTCGTCAAAGGTTTGTATGAGTTCTGTCTGCCGTTGTCCCAGGTCAGCTCACAGCTGTCTCAAACATATCACTGGTTGATTTTCATGTGCTCCTGCACCATATTTTTCCACTTTTAAAGAAAGCATTAAAGATAATTGCTTAGTACAATTTACTGGTCCTCCACTGAGAACAAACAGGGAGCCAACTGTAGACTTTCTATCAGTAGACATAAAGTTTATATAATCCCGCACCAGTTTTCTTAATCATTTTCTTGTGTATACAGTTTAGATGTATTGTGGTAACTTCTGTGTTACTGAAATTTTTTGGTTTTTTTTTCAACCCTATATGACTCTGTACGCAGGTGCCCTCCAAATGCTTTTGAGTCCTAGACCCACATGAAATTACCAAAGAAAAGAGAAGAAAGAAGCATTTTTTTGGACGCACTCAACCACTATTGTTTTTTTTAGCGCCCTGAGGAAGCCTAAGGTGGAACGGCCGTGGGCTGCTTCCGAGTGGTGTTGAAACTCAAAGTTAAACTAATGTGAATTATGTGTCTATAATGATATTGTCCTCCCACTGAGATAAGCAATTGGTTTAAGGATCGCTCCCTCTCACGATCTCCGCTGCCGGCAGCGGCTTCGTGTGTGAAGCTGTCAGACGGAGTGAGGAGAGAGAGAGCGGGGAGTCCCGGCGTCAGCCCACACACACGCTGAGCTCAGTGCGGCCAGCGGTATTAAGACGGGCGGCCGGTCTCCAGTGCTCACCTGCAATATTAGTGATCACAGCATACAAAGCCACATGGTGCTGTGATCACAGAGCATATAAGCCAAGCAATAAGTCCAATCGCTATTCATAATCAATCAGTACTATCAGACAGGCTAATAAATGAATTGAAAAGAAATAGTACTGATACTGAGAGATTATAACGAAATAGCAGTGTTGTGCACGGTTGCTTAATATATGTACAATTTCTCTGATGGGATGGAATTGTGATGGTTAATATATACAGGCTAGCAGATTGCTTATAGCTTAAAGGGAAACACACTAGACATGGTGGGAAAGATATCCCTTAAGTAATATATAAAGGATGGTGTGTTAATTACAGATAACGGAGCAACACATTACTGAAATAAAGCAAATTATATTTAAGTAGCTATAATACATAATAGTATATCTGAAAGTGTTGCGTCAATTAAAGATTATCAGTGGGTGTATTATATCTCCTACATGAAGGACTAGCAGTGACACATCTTTGGAATAAAGTCAGCAACACTAAATAGCTACAATTTATAAGATCAGTAAAACAGCTACAATTTACAAGAGCATATTTGTAAGTGTTGCAAAAGGATAAGCAACAATACTGGTAGCCTGTTATACCTAAAAAAAGCAGTTTAAGGGACAATATTAAAAAAAAACACGGATACTGTGTTACAGGCAATATAGCCTTTATTCAGTTGATACTTTGAGGGATCACCAGTCGGAAACTAGTAGTTTTTATTATCACATTCTACTTTTCTTATTCACACTATATTTTAATATTTCACCAATTCCTTGATATTTTAATGTATATCTAATTAAGAATAGACATTTTAAGTAAACGAATAGTGGTTGAGTGCGTCCAAAAAAATGCTTCTGTCTTCTCTTTTCTTTGGTAATTCCTATCAGTAGAGTCTCAAGCGTAATCAAGTTCTATCCAGTTAGGTTGTATTTGTCAAATGTCCACAGCCAATGGTCATGCTGTGTGGTGGCAGCTGAGGGATCCACTCAGATCCCTTTTCGCAACCCCCGAACCCAGACGCGAGGAGTTAACAATCGCCACCGTCTAAAGATGATATTGGTTCTCGCAAACAAATGCTGAAAACTTTCAGTTGCAGTACTGCTCTTACTAATTTCTGAAATTGTTGCTTTTGTTTTTGCTTTATATGGTATTCACACTGCATTATTTGCCGGACAATCTAATAGGAGAAGAGCCTTTGTCAGGTCTTTTACAATTCCTGTATGGTCACCAATTTTTTGGGTCCCAATGTATGTGCCAGTGTGAAAACTATGATTGTATCTGTAGGTTGGACACAAACGGAATTGAAAATGTCGCTTGTTTTAATCTATTCAGTTTTCATGTTGCCATATACAAGTTAATTTCTACAGTAGTATTTTTTCTTTAAGCTTGGTTTCAGGCAGCGTGTCCAGAGTAGAGATGTGCAGTTTGGTTCTTCAGAAATTCGAAACCAGCTCTGAACCGAGCCAAAACCTGGTCTGGGTCTCCAGAGAAGATCCAAACTGAACTGAGGGGTACATTTACTAAGCAGTGATAAGAATGGAGAAGTGAGCCAGTGGAGAAATTTCCCCATCAACCAATCAGCAGCTCTGTATCATTTTATAGCATGCAAATTATAGATGTTACTTCAGTGCTGATTGGTTGTCATGGGAAACTTCTCCACTGTCTCACTTCTCTGCTCTTATACCTGCTTAGTAAATGTACCCCTAAGTCCTGGTTTGGATCTTTCTATGGTTCGGAATTCAGATTTTTAATCTGAATTTGGGGTTTTGGATTTGGTTTGGATTGCAAAAAGAAAATGATTCTAGCTATTTTGATCAATTCTTTTTTTAAAAATCCGGATACAAAACCAAAACCATTGAGGCAGTTTTGGCAAAACCAAAACTCTCTGTTGAATTAGAACCAAAACCAGCAAAAATGGTCTAATGCACATCTCTAGTTCAGTGTATTTATGAGTGCAATGTATGTATCAGGAAGACTGCACAGAAGTTAGGTTACAATGTTGTTGTTACACTTTTTATCTGTACTCATCAACTGAAATGTTTGTACTGTCTCTAGAATTCCATAAGCATGTTCTTTACGTTACCGTTTGGTATATTTTCCTTATTATAAAAAACTTACTGTATGGGATCTCTAGTAATAGAAAACTTCCAAAAGAGATGTGCTGGGACCGCTGTCCATGGGCTCAAATTGGGGAGTATGAGGGTGGTATATTACACATAGGTGGTCATTCTGAGTTGTTCGCTCATTGCCGATTTTCGCAACGGAGTGATTAAGGCAAAAATGCGCATGCGCATGGTACACAAAACTTAGTAGATTTACTCACGTCCGAACAATGAATTTCCATCGTTGAAGTGATCGGAGTGTGATTGACAGGAAGTGGGTGTTTTTGGGCGGACACTGACCGTTTTCTGTGAGTGTGCGGAAAAACGCAGGCGTGCCAGGATAAAACGCGGGAGTGTCTGGAGAAACAGAGGAGTGGCTGAGTGTTTGTGACGTCAAACCAGGAACGAAAGGGGCTGAGCTGATCGCAGCGTAGGAGTAAGTCTCGAGCTACTCAGAAACTGCTAAGAATTATTTAATTGCAATTCTGCTAATCTTTCGTTCGCAATTCTGCTAAGCTAAGATACACTCCCAGAGGGCGGCGGCCTAGCGCGTGCAATGCTGCTAAAAGCAGCTAGCGAGCGAACAACTCGGAATGAGGGCCATAAAACCCCTAACAACAAGCAGGAACACATCCACCATTGACAGTCACAAAGTTTAAAGCTTGATGTTACCTTGACCTTAATGTGTGGGACATAATTTGTAAGGGGCATTAGTTTGTGAGGCATACTATGGTGCAAGGGGCATTAGTATGTGGGACATCATATGGTGCAAGGGGCATTACTGTGTGGGGCAGAATATGGTGCTAGGGGCATAACTGTGTGGCAAAATATGGTGAACAGGGCATTACTGTGTGGCTTAACGTGAAAAAGGGGCACTACTGTGTTGTGTAATGTGAATAAGAAGCAATATGTTGTTGTGCAATGTCAATAAGGAGTAATATGATGTGGTATAATGTGAATAAGGAGCAATACTGTGTGGTGTATTGTCAATAAGGAGCAATATGGGGTGGTGTAATGAGAATAATAGACACTACTGTGTGACAAAACGTGAATAAGGGGCACTACTGTAATTTGAATTGTGGGTACTATTGTGTGGTCACTCACGCTCCTTAACAGCAAGACCGTGCCTCTGGCGCACTGTCCATGTCTCAAAATATGGTGGGTAGGGGTGTCAATACTCTTGCTTGCACAGTGCACCAGAAAAAATTATTACAAATGTAAAAATAATCTCAAACATACTACTTCTTGATTGTAAAAAAAAATATATATATGTTTAATGAAGTATATTAAAACATATCTTATATATTATTAAAAATACATATAGGCTATAGGGGGTATACTTACTAAAGTGCGAGTTTTTAGAAGTAGAGATGTTGCCCATAGCAATTTGATTCTAGCTATTATCTTCTAGAAGGTGCTAGATGAATGATAAGTAGAATTTGATTGGTTGCTATGAGCAACAACTCCACTTCTATAAATGTGCACTTTAGTAAATATACAACTAGTAGTTCATGACCATGTAGGTATAGGCAATTTGACAGCAATAGTATGGACCAATGTGAATAACCCCTGAGATGTCATATGGATATGACCTTGCCTGGTGGAGGCAATTGCAAATGCAAAACAGTTGTCAATGAAGAGGAGGCAATCCTAATGGCATCCGTTCTTTAGGTCGACAGCACTTTAGGTCGACACTCATTAGGTCGACCACTATTGGTCAACATGCATTAGGTCAACATGGTCAATAGGTCAACATGGTCACTAGGTCGACATGGCAAAAGTCGACACATGAAAAGGTTGACATGAGTTTCTCTAATTTTTTTTTCATTTTTTTAACTTTTTCATACTTTACGAACCACGTGGACTGCGATTGGGAATAGTAACCTGTGTTGAGCACAGTGAGGCACCTTGCAGTGCACTAATTGGGGTTCCGAGTCACTTTATGAAAAGCACAACACCAAAAAATATAAATGTCGACATTTTTCCATGTCAACCTTTTCCATGTCAACCCAATGACCATGTCAACCTATTTCAGGTGTCAACCTAGTCACTGTCGACCACTAGTGGTCGACCTAATGACTATCAACTTATTTACTGTTGACCCTATGATCCGCACCCATCCTAATCTAAGAGAGCAGATACATAGATTGTATATAAACATAGAATTTGATGGCATATAAGAACCTCTTGTTCTTAAAGAAGACATTACATTGTCAGTTTAAATTTCTTTTGGTCAGTAGTCAACGGGGACAAGTGATAGTGGCAATGGAAGGAGCAGGGTCGGCAGTCAGTGGATATCAGCGATTGATGTTAGAGGGGGATGGTGGGAGCGGGGTTTGTTAGTCAGTGGGCAGAACTGAAGGATGTGAGTGGGGATAGAGAGAGTGGGGTCAGCAGTCACTGGAGGAGAGGTATTGAACAATAGCGGGCAATGGAGGGTGCAGGGGTAGGATAGCCATTATTATCGACATACTGCCTGTTCTGACACTGTAAATGTAGTTAATACAATATATATTACTAGGTGCTTCATCGCGCCCTACGGGCGCTCTTCACACCGTCGGAAGGGGCTACGCCCCCTTAACCCCTGCACGCCTTTCTGGGGTTCAATATATGGAGTATTACCTGCATTCCTAGTTTTGTTAGTGTTTGAATATTGCACAATGATGGGGCGTCCGATGGTGAAGGGGGCGTAGTCCCTTGCAACAGGAAGGGGTTTGGGGAGTGGGGACCGCGGATGGGGGAGGGGGTATGAAGGCGCTGTGTGTGGGGTAGGAGCAGGGGTGTCACAGGTGGGGGATGGCAGCTGCAGGGCTGTTGCGGATGGAGGAGGGGTTCCGAAGGCGCTGCAGATGGGGAAGGGGTGGGTGCGGGTGTGCAGTGGATGGGGTAGGTGTCCAGGGGGCGCGGTGGGTGGGGGAGGGGTGGATGCGGGGGTAACGTGGGTGGGGGAGTGGCGGGTGCGGTGCTGTTGCGAATGGTGTAGGCGATGCAGATTGGGAAGGGCCTGCTGCGTTGGTGGGGTAGGGGATCCAAAGGTGCAGCGGACGGGGGAGAGCCAGATGCGGGGTGTGGTGGATGGGGGAGGGGCTGCTGCAGATGGGGGAGGGGTTTGGAAGACACTGCGTGTGGGGTAGGGGGTCCGAAGGCGCAGTGGGTGGGGGTGCCACGGGTGGTGGAGGGGCAGGTGCGGGGGTTTGCGGGGGATGGGGAGGGGTCCAGGGGCGCTGCAGGTGGTGGAGGGGCAGATATCAGTGCACATAGTCTCTGTGGTAGTTAGTGAGGGTTGTTGATGGTGTGAGAGGGGTGAAGGCCAGTACACAGACAGGCAGTTAGAGAGCAGGATGAGGGTGACAGGGCATAGTGACGGGGAGTACTTAGCAGATATAGGGGTGGGCTACAGGTCTGATGTCACAGTGTGTGTACCTTTGCTCTCATGTGTGAGGTATGTGAGGTATATGTGAGGTATGTGTGAGGTATGTGTGAGGTATGTGTGAGGTATGTGTGAGGTAAGGATGTGCGGGTCGTGGTGGCCACTAACCTCCAGGCTGCTGCTGTGAGATGGTGACTGCAGAGGGAGGGAGCTCAGACCCAGCAGCAATGGGTCGTGGTCAGCATTCCTTCCTGGCCCCGTTCCGCCGCACACTGTCCGCCCCGTCTGACGGGCGTCATTCCTCCATCCTGCATGGCAGCGTCAGCTGCTGTGATCGCGGAGCATAGGTAAGCGTCCGGAGCCCTGTGGGCGGGCAGGCATGGTGTTTCCCTGGAGAGGTGCGGCGCGCGTCCTTAGGCTGCAGACGGAGGGAGCTCCGGCCCAGCAGCAATGTTGATTAGTGCGTGTCCCGTCCTGGCGCTGTCCCGCTGCACATGCTCCGCACCGCTTGCCGTTGAGCATGGCAGCCCTTATCTGTATGCTGCAGATGCTGATCTAGCGGTGCCTGAGTTAGCGCCCTCTCCCTGGGGTGTGGGTGTCAGGCGGCAGGTATGGTGTGTAGGTGGGAGAGGAGCTGCGGGCGGCGACTCGCTGCCTGCAAGTACCCTCCACATCAGCGCTGTTCCCCTCCCTGCAGATAGTGTCAGTGGCCGTGGTGTACTTTTGCTACTGGTGGCCAGGGCCGGTGCTAGGGTGTTCGGCGCCCCCCTGCAAACTATGAATTTTGCGCCCTCCCATATTCCTTTGTTGTGCATCGGGAAAAGTGGGGTGGTCTCACAACTAAGGGGCATGGCCACACAATAGTACCCCCATTTAAAATTACGCCACAATGTAGCACAATCTTATTCATCTTATACGTAATGCCCCACCCGTAGTAGTAGCGTCCTTATACGTAATGCCCCACCCGTAGTAGTAGCGTCCATATACGTAATGCCCCCCCAATAGTAGTAGTGTCCTTATACATAATGCCCCCCCAGTAGTAGTAGCAGTTATATGTAATGCTCCCCAACAGTAATAGTAGCGTCCTTATACATAATGCCCCCCCAGTAGTAGTAGCATCCTTATACATAATGCCCCCCCAGTAGTAGTAGCATCCTTATACATAATGCCCCCCCAGTAGTAGTAGCGTCCTAATACATAATGCCCCCCAATAGTAGTAGTGTCCTTATACATAATGCCCCCCCAGTAGTAGTAGCAGTTATATGTAATGCCCCACAACAGTAATAGTAGCATCCTTATACGTAATGCCCCACCCGTAGTAGTAGCGTCCTTATACGTAATGCCCTCCAGTAGTAGTAGTGTCCTTATACGTAATGCCCCCCCAGTAGTAGTAGCAGTTATATGTAATGCCCCCCAACAGTAATAGTAGCATCCTTATACGTAATGCCCCCCCAGTAGTAGTAGCAGTTATATGTAATGCCCCCCAACAGTAATAGTAGCGTCCTTATATGTAATGCCACCCCTGTAGTAGTAGCATCCTTATACATAATGTGCCCCCAGTAGTAGTACCGTCCTTATACATAATGCCCCCCCAGTAGTAGTAGCATCCTTACATGTAATGCCCTCCCAGTAGTAGTAGCACTGTCCTTATACATAATGCCCCCCAGAAGTAATAGAGTCCTTATACATAATCCCCCCCCAGTAGTAGCGTCCTTATATGTAATGCCCCCCAGTATTAGTAGCCTCCTTATACGTAATGTCCCCCTATAGTAGTAGCGTCCTTATACGTAATGCCCCCCCATAGTAGTAGCGTCCTTATACGTAATGCCCCCCCTATAGTAGTAGCGTCCTTATACGTAATGCCCCCCTATAGTAGTAGCGTCCTTATACATAATGCCCCCCCTATATTAGTAGCGTCCTTGCATGTAATGGCCCCCCCAGCAGTGGCGTCCATAAAGTGCGCACACACAGACATACCTTACACACACACACAATTCACACATATATACAAACAAACACACACACCCCACCATATATACACACACACACAGACACACAGACACACACACACACACACACACACACACACACACACACACACACACACTATACACACACACACACACACACACAAACACACACACACTATATACACACACGCACACACATTTCTCTCTCACCCTCCACTTACCAAGTCTGGCTGGCCGTCACTGCAATGCTGATTCCACCACTGTTCAGCTGTCTGGTCCCGTGTAGCTCCGCCCCTCTATTCCGTGTAACCCCGCCCCCTCGTGACGCCGTAGCTCCGCCCCCTTTTCGAGACCCGCACAGCACACAGCCCGCTGTCACAGGTGATTGGGGGGGGGGGGGGGGAGGACAGGCACAGCAGCCGGCAGCTAGTGGCCATCCTCACCTCCTATACTGTAAGGTAAAGTCTTGCACCTGACTGCTGCTGGCGCTGGGTATGGGGTAGCTCCCTGCAGCAGATGCAGTTGACTCCGCCCAGCTCTGTGACTCCGCCCAGCGTTACGAGCACAGAGTCACAGATTAAGGCAAATATATAGGAGATGGTTGGAAGAATGTGGCATGTGTGGAAAAAGCTGATCTGCAGGGGTTGGCCTATGAGGGAAAAGATGGTTGGCAGGGATTAGTATGTGAGGTAAACGCTGGTCGGCAGGGATTGGCATGTGAGGAAAAAGCTGGTCGGTAGGGTTTGGCATGTGAGGGAAAAGCTGGTCGCAAGGGATTATTATGGGAGGGAAACAGTGGCGTAACTAGGGGTCCACAGCCACTGCGAGCGCTTGGAGGCACGCAGGGCTGCGGGGCGCCCTAGCCGCCACTGATTCTGTTTTGGGAAGGAGGGACACGGAGGGCACAGCGCGCGCCTCTCCTGTGTGTCCCTCCTGCGGCAGCGGCGTGTCTGTTAAATGAAGTGCCCGTTCATAAGCTCTGATTGGCTCACGAACCGGCACTTCATTTTATAGACACGCCGCTGCTGCCGGAGACGCAGAAGGGACACACAGGTGAAGCGCGCACTGTGCCCTCCGTGTCCCTCCTTCCCCCCAAAAAAAACAGCACAGCAGCGGAGCCCGGGGATGGGGGGGGGGGTGTACCTGGCACTGGGGGAGCATATTTGGCACTGGGGGGGGCACATTTAACACTGGGGGAACATATTTGGCACTTGGGGGGCTTGTTTGGCACTGGGGGAGCATATTTGGCACTGGGGGATCATATTTGGCACTGGGGGGAACATATTTGGCCCTGGGGGAGCATATTTGGCACTGGGGGGGCATATTTGTCACTGGGGGCATATGTGTACCTGGCACTGTGGGGGAATATCTGGCACTGGGGGCATATGTGGCACTGGGAGCACAGCCCTAGCAACAAGCATTACCCCCTGGTTACAAGCACAACACCCAGCTCATGAAATCCCTGGCAACAAGCATTACCCCCTAGCAACGAGCATGACACCCAGTGCATGAAACTCCTGGCAACGAATATTACCACCTGGCAACAAGCTTGAAACCCAGCACATGATAACTCTGGCAACAAGCATAACACCTACCGCATGAAACCCCTGGCAACGAGCATGACACCCTGAGCATGAAAACCCCTGGCACCGTGCATGGAACCAAGAGCATGAAATCTCTGGCAACGAGCAGGTAATTTAAAAGTAATTAGAAGCCTTACTGTAGGACTTAATGTGTAATGGGCATTGCGGTGTGTGGCATAATGTATCATGGACATTGCGGTGTGTGTCATAATGTGTCACAGGCATTACGGTGTGTGGCAAACCATATCACGGGCATTGTGGTATGTGGTATAATGTCTCAGGGGCATTGCAGTGTGTGGCATAATGTATAACAGGCATTGCGGTGTGTGGCATAGGGTATAACGGGCATTGCGGTGTGTGTCACAGGCTTTACGGTGTGTGTGGTATACTATATCACGGGCACTGTGGTATGTGGTATAATGTCTCAGGGGCATTGCAGTGTGTGGCATAATGTATAACGGACATTGCGGTGTGTGGCATAGGGTATAACGGGCATTGCGGTATGTGTCATAGGCATTACGGTGTGTGTGGTATACTGTATCATGGGCATTGTGGTATGTGGTATAATGTCTCAGGGGCATTGCAATGCGTGGTATAATGTTTAACGGGCATTGCGGTGTGTGGCATAGGGTATAACGGGCATTGCGGTATGTGTCACAGGCATTACGTTGTGTGGTATACTATATTATGGGCATTGTGGTATAATGTCTCAGGGTCATTGCAGTGTGTGGCATAATGTATCACGGACTTTGCAGTGTGTGGCATAATGTATCACGGACATTGCTGTGTGTGTCATAATGTGTCACAGGCATTGTATGTGCTATAATGTATCAGGGGCATTGCAGTGTGTAGCATAATTAAGTTCGGACATTGCGATGCCTGTCATAATGTGTCACAGGCATTACGGTGTGTGGCATAATGTGTCGGGGGCATTATGGTGTGTGGCATATTGTGTCATGGGCAATATTGAGTGTGGCATAATGTCTAAGGGCCATTGCAGTATGTGGCATAATGTATACTGGGCATGACTATATGTAGGAAAAATGACATATAATGTAAGGGGCATGAATCAGGATAATTTTTTTTTCCTGTGGTGACCAGCGTCTGGGCGTGCAGGTTGCAAAACTGGGGTATAAGGTAGTCTTTTCCTGCAAAGCCGCACCCATTTCAGCAAGGCCATGCCCCTTTTTGCGGTTCATTGCTTTGTTAGTGCCAATTATGGGGGGGGGGGGGGGGGGCGCCAGAGAATTTTTTGGCTTGGGGGAGAAAAATTTCTAGTTACGCCACTGGAGGGAAAAGCTGGTTGGCAGGGATTTGCATGTGAGGTAAAAGCTGGTTGGCAGGTATTAGCATGTGAGAGAAAAGCTGGTTGGTAGGGGTTGGCATGTGAGGGAAAAGCTGATCGGTAGGGGTTGGCATGTGAGGGAAGAGCTGATCGGTTGGCATGTGATGGAAAAGCTGATTGGTAGGGGGTGGTATGTGAGGGAAAAGCTGGTCGGTAGGGTTTGGCATGTGAGGGAAAAGCTGGTCGGTAAGGGTTGGCATGTGAGGGAAAAGCTGGTTGGTAGGGGTTGGTATGTGAGGGAAAAGCTGGTCAGTAGGGTTTGGCATGTGAGGGAAAAGCTGGTCGGTAGGGGTTGGTATGTGAGGGAAAAGGCTGGTTGGCAGCAGTTGGCATGTGAGGGAAAAGCTGGTCGGTAGGGGTTGGCATGTGAGGGAAAAGTTGATCGGTAGGGGTTGGCATGTGAGGTAAAAGCTGGTCAGTAGGGGTTGGCATGTGAGGGAAAAGCTGGTCGGTAGGGGTTGGCATGTGAGGGAAAAGCTGATCGGTAGGGGTTGGCATGTGATGGAAAAGATGATCGGTAGGGGTTGGCATGTGAGGGAAAAGCTGGTCGGTAGGGGTTGGTATGTAAGGAAAAAGCTGGTTGGCAGCAGTTAAAGCTGGTCGGTAGGGGTTGGCATGTGAGGGAAAAGTTGATCGGTAGGGGTTGGCATGTGAGGAACAATCTGGTCGGTAGGGGTTGGCATGTGAGGGAAAAGCTGATCGGTAGGGGTTGGCATGTGAGGTAAAAGCTGGTCAGTAGGGGTTGGCATGTGAGGGAAAAGCTGGTCGGTAGGGGTTGGCATGTGAGGGAAAAGCTGATCGGTAGGGGTTGGCATGTGATGGAAAAGATGATCGGTAGGGGTTGGCATGTGAGGTAAAAGCTGGTTGGCAGGGGTTGGCATGTGAGGGAAAAGCTGATCGGTAGGGGTTGGCATGTGAGGGAAAAGTTGGTTGGCAGGGGTTGGCATGTGAGGGAAAAATATCCCACCATCCTAAATCTCCTGCAATGTTCTACACTGAATTAATTCTTTTACTAACGCTTAAATAATTGCAAGAATAACTTAAAAGCATTTTTAAGCTAGCCGGTCTCTGCGGGCAACAACTTCAACTGTTATTATGTTTAGAGTCTTTAATAAATCATCAGTATCACCCCTTTAAGAAAGCCTGTCTGTGCATTTATCCTGAAGAAAGTTACAGGGTTATTCTTTCAGCTGGCATTTATTTTTACATAATGGCAGTGCAGTGGGCAGCCACACTATTTTAATGAATGGGAAACACTCCATGCCACTGTTTAATGTAAACACTAAGCTTCCAAACATGTAATTCTAACTAAATATAAATGTTTGTGGACTTATAGCTCCCGTCAAGGCAGGAAGCTAAAGTCATTTTAGGCATACTAAATTACCATTCTAAAAAACTAAAATAGATTAATTTTAGTCTATCTGATAGTTTTACTTTTATTGCATTACACAAACTTTATTTTTAACATACTTGCGTTAAATTTCAATAAGAATAAGCAAAAAGTAATGAAAGTGTTATCAGGAAATGAAACAGAAAAATTAAACTTCAACTCAGATTAAATATAACTCAGGCCTTCCAGAAACATCAAAACTGCACCTTTTAAGATTTGCTAATAAAATTCCCCACCTACAGCTATGTTGTGTAGCTTTTAAATAGTTTAACTGCAACATAATATCAGAAATCCAGCCCAGCTCTATCATTATATCCTAAGAGTGTTCAGTATGATTTGCCGGTGGTCAGAATACCGACGCCGACATGCCTATAGCTGAAAACCCAACAGGGTGAAGCTAAGAGTGTTTCTCCCTCTCCACTACCCCCTAACCCTAACCTCCCCCCTTAGTACCTGACCCTAACCTCCCGCGGATGTGCCAAACTCTAACCCCCCCTCCCCACAGCCTAACCCTAACCCCCCCCCCCACAGCCTAACCATAAGCTCCTAGGGTGGCGCCTAAGCCTACCTTCCTCCACCGCTTAACTTATGTTCGGGATGCCAGCTGCTGGAATTTCGGCATCAGTCTCCTGATCTTGTTGGGATGCAGGCATCAGGGCCGTAACTAGGTGTGTGCCAGTGGTGCCTAGCACACAGCGCATCTGCACTGTGGGCGCAGAACCACCTCCGGCAACACCTGCAGTTCGGCGCTGCAATGTGTGTCCGACTATTCCTTTTAGTTGAGGTAGCGTCTGGCTAATTTTTATTAGGGGTGTTTCGCTATAGTGCTCCTCCAGGCTTCCTGTAGACAGAGTATGGGAAACAGAGACAGAGGCTGAGACAGCAAACCGGAGCTGAGGGAAGCCGCTCACTGATCAGCACACCTAACTCCCCCTCACAGCAAGGCATACATTACCGATCCCCTGGCTCCTTGCGCAAACTGGCTCAAATGCTCTGCTCCCGCAGCTGCTCTCTCACTCTGACGCTCACTCAGGGCTTCCACTCAGCCAAGCACTCCTTTCGCCAGGACCGTTATCCTGCAGCATATGTCTGTTCAGCTTGGCAGGTGGTGCGGGTTGCAAGGTGATGCCTCTCCACTCCCGGCGCACAGTGGCTTCCCTCAGTTCTGGTTCCCTCAGCCTCTGTCCAGCAGTAATACCGCCCAATGTACACAGCCAATGGGGTCCAGGGGTGGCCAGTCCTCATCAGGGTTCCAGTGAGGCACCACAAAAAACAAACACACACACACACACACACTCACAGAAACACACACACTCACAGAAACACACACACTCTCTCACTCTCTCACTCCCCCCCTCTCTCCCTAGCATGATGGGAGTACTACCTAGCATAATGTGTGCCAGGGGCTCTACCTGACGTAATGTGTGTAAGGGCGTCTACTGTAGTGTAATGTGTTTAAGAGGCAGGGCCATAACTAGTTGTATACCAGTGGTGCCTTGCCCACATTGCATTTGCATTGTGAGCGCACCACCTGGCAGAACCACCCACACGGCCACTTGCTGAATCACCACCGCCCGCCTCCTGTCCCCAGCCTGGCCACCACTGCCCACACCACCTGCCTCTGCCCGCACTCCACTACCTTCCACCATTCACCTTTGCCTTCCACTGACCGCACATCCCACCACCACCCCTCACCCTGCTAATCACTTCCGCCCCCGCTGGACGTCCACCAAGCATGTGGGAAGGAGAAGCAGGAGGGCGTCGGGGGACCTACTGCCAGTCTGCTATGGACGCTGGCTGGATCATGGTGAGTAGACAGGCTGCGGGGAGGATGGTGCATGTGCACACATACACACACACACACACACAGACATTCTCTCTCTCTCTCTACCTGGCACTTGTGTATAAGGTGCTACCTTGTGCAATGTGTATAAGAAGCTCTATCTGGCGCAATGTGTATAAGGTGCTACCTGGCGCAATGTGTATAATGGGCTACCTGGCGCAATGAGTAAAGGAGACTTCCTTGTGCAATGTGTATAAATGGCTACCTAGCGCAATCTGTATAAGGGACTACCTAGCGCAATGAGTATAAGGGACTTCCTAGCATAATATTTATAAGGGCTCTACCTGGCAAAATGTGTAAAAGGGGGTTCTACCTGGCATTGTAAAAGGGGACTCTACCTGGCGTTAAGTGTAAAAGTGGGCTGTACCTGGTGTAATGTGTAAAAGTGTGCTCTATCTGACGTAATGTGTTTAAGGGTGTTCTCCCTGGAGTATTGTGTAAAAGCAGGCTCTACCTTGTGTAATGTGTGATAGGGTCTCTACCTGGAGTAATGTGTAATAGCGCACTGGCCCCATTTTCATTATGCACAGTCGGGGGGAGGGGGGGTTGGGGTGCCGATGCTGTTTCTTGCACACAGTGGTAAAATGTCAAGTTACGGCACTGTCACACATAGACACTGCATTGTCTGACTGAGAATCACAGACACAATAGGGTAAATTTACTAAAGCTTCTAAAACAGAGAATTGGTGATGGTGCCCATAGCAACCAATCAATCAGATGCTGTCTATCATTTTCTGAAAGGCAATAGAAAAATGATAGCATCTCATTGGTTGCTATAGACAACATCACCAATTCTCTGTATTAGAAGCTTTAGTAAATTGACCCTATTGTGTCAGTGATTGTCAGTCAGACAATGCAGCGTCTGTGTGTGTGTCATTTGCTGGTATAACTTCTGTGATTTTATGCAAATACCACTGCAAGCCCTTCCCTGGTGTACAAGCACACTTTGCTGTAGATACTATATAGATATAATAGGCCTGTTAAAATGCTTTAAATCACATTATTAACAGGTCAACATTATGGGTTCGACTTCACACTGTTCTCATGCTCCGGGCAGGCGACAGGGGGTACAAAGGGGACAACTGTACTGGGACCCAAAGATCAGAGGGGCCCCAAGTATATGCTGATATGTACCCGGCAGGGATGTGAGCCATCTTTTCCAAATAGGGCATCGAGCTGCAGGCGGTGTGGCCACAGCCTTAGAGTGACCGGAGCCCCTTACACAAAGTGACTCTGCAGAGCGAGTGTGCATCCACTCTTCCAGGTTCTGCTCTGTTGCAGGCAGTTGTGGGACATGGCAACAGCTCCGTTGGCCAGGATTCCCATGCCCCGCATTTACTTCCGCGTCCGGACATGTGCTGATCTAACGCACACTGGACACAGAGCGGGATGCCGCGTTGTCCACTTGAGCATGGGGTACTTAAGAGGCATCCAGGGAACAGGTATGTGACTTCCGTTGTAATGACTCTGCTGTAATGTTATGTTGGTGGCTTGTATTGGTGACATGCTTAACAAAGGTCCGGAGGGACCCAAAACGTTGCTGTTGATCTATATGCAATTATAACGAAGTCTTGCATTTGTACCTTGTATTAGTATAATATATTAAATCTTCTTCAAGCACATTTCTACGGACTGGAGAGTGCCTACTTATTGGAATATATATATATATATATATATATATATATATACATACAGTGGGGCAAAAAAGTATTTGGACAGCCACCAATTGTGCAAGTTGACCCACTTAAAAAGATGAGAGAGGTCTGCAATTTCCATCATAAGTACACTTCCACTGTGAGAGACAGAATCTAAAAAAAACCATAGGAAATCACATTGTATGATTTTTAAACAAGTT
The DNA here is from genome assembly GCF_028390025.1 of Pseudophryne corroboree. Lineage (NCBI taxonomy): Eukaryota > Metazoa > Chordata > Amphibia > Anura > Myobatrachidae > Pseudophryne > Pseudophryne corroboree. The sequence continues at coordinate 70,206,946 of NC_086454.1, read as the reverse complement.
ATTTGTATATTCTTGCGGAAAATAAATATTTGGACAATCAAAAAGTTTAACTCAATACTTTGTAATATAACCTCGGTTGGCAATTACAGAGGTCAAACGTTTCCTGTAGTTCTTGACCAGGTATGCACACACTGTAGCAGGTATTTTGGCCCACTCTTCCATGCAGATCTTCTCTAGATCTGTCATGTTTTGGGGCTGTCGCCGGGCAACACGGACTTTCAACTTCCTCCATAGATTTTCTATTGGGTTGAGGTCTGGAGACTGGCTAGGCCACTCCAGGACCTTGAAATGCTTCTTACGGAGCCACTCCTTAGTTGCCCGGGCGGTGTGATTTGGGTAATTGTCATGCTGGAAGACCCAGCCACGTTCCATCTTCAATGCTCTTACTGAGGGAAGGAGGTTTTTGCCCAAAATCTCACGATACATGGCCCCATTCATCCTCTCCTTAATACGGATCAGTTGTCCTGTCCCCCTTGCAGAAAAGCAGCCCCAAAGCATGATGTTTCCACCCCCATGCTTCACAGTGGGTATGGTGTTCTTGGGATGCCATTCATCATTCTTCTCTCTCCAAACAAGGCGAGTGGAGTTTATATCAAAAAGTTCGATTTTGCTCTCATCTGACCACATTACATTCTCCCAATCCTCTTCTGGATCATCCAGATGGTCACATAGTCACTGGCACACTTTAGACGGGCCTGGACATGTGCTGGCTTAAGCAGGGGGCCCTTTCGGGTGCTGCAGGATTTCAATTCATGACGACGTAGTGTGTTACTAATGGTAACCTTTGTGACTGTGGTCCCAGCTCTCTTGAGGTCATTGACCAGGTCCCCCCGTGTAGTTCTGGGCTGATTACTCACCGTTCTCAAGATCATTGATACCACACGAGGTGAGATCTTGCATGGAGCCCCAGGTCGAGGGAGATTGTCAGTGATCTTGTATTTCTTCCATTTTTTAATATTTGCGCCAACAGTTGATCTCTTCTCACCAAGCTGCTTGCCTATTGTCGAGTAGCTCATCCCAGCCTTTTGCAGCTCTACAATTTTGTCCCTGGTGTCCTTAGACAGCTCTCTGGTCTTGGCCATGGTGGAGAGGTAGCAGTCTGACTGTTTGAGGATGTGGACAGGTGTCTTTATTACAGATAACCAGTTCAAACAGGTGCCATTAATACAGGTAACTAGTGGAGGATAGAAGAGCTTCTTAAAGAAGAAGTAACAGGTCTGTGAGAGCCAGAAATCTTGTTGCTTGGTAGGTGTCCAAATATTTATTTTCCACAAGAATATACAAGTAAATTGTTTAAAAATCATACAATGTGATTTCCTGTTTTTTTTTTCTTTTTCAGATTCTGTCTCTCACAGTTGAAGTGTACCTATGATGGAAATTACAGACCTCTCTCATCTTTTTAAGTGGGTCAACTTGCACAATCGGTGGCTGTCCAAATACATTTTTGCCCCACTGTATATATAATATATACCTCATCTGAGGGGGCCCCAGAGATATCACTGTATGGGGACTTAAGATTTCTGTTGCTGGCCCTGGTCATGCTGTTAACATTTTGATTGTCAAACTATTCACTGTATAACTCCAGTCACCTAGAAAGATCCTGTCTAGTATTACATTTTTCAAACCAGCTTGTACTCATAAAAGTGTTACCACCTGCAAACAAATTCATTGACATGACCATGTCATTGCAACTTTTGAAAAAAAAAAATTACATTATCCCTTATTTTTCAAGTGTACTGTATCTTTATTTAGTTTTGTTTTTTTAACTATAGTTTGTTAGATTTCCAAGGAAATATAAAAGGGATATGAAGATAGGTACAAAGTACAGTAAATAATCAGGAACATGAAACCATAAAAAGTCACAATTCAGATTAACATCCAATAGAAACCCAATACATTATTTAAAACAAGGGATGAGGGAAAGGGTTTAAATGGTAGCAGGGAAAGGAGGAATGGTTGGTAGGTGACTAAGAAGTTCATGGAATGTTAGTAAGGGGCAAAATGAGGGAGGAATGTGACTAAACAAAAGGAAATCTAGCAACCCTGTATAAAGAGGTTTATTGCTTTATATTTTTATATACTGTCATGTTGTTGTGGATAGGGCTCATATTCATAAAGCCAATCAGGCCATGAGGGTCATTCCAACCTGCGGTTCTTTGCTGCGGTGTGAACGGGTCTGGAATGCACATGCGCGTCGTTGCCCGGCGACCACGACGCTGACAGAGTAGAAAGTGGTCGCAGCGGCAACCGCAAGAAGATGGACAGCAAGAGGGCGTTCCGGGGCGTCAACTTACTGTTTGCTGCCGTTTTTGGCAGGCGTGTCCAGGCGAATGGAGGGCGGCGGTGTCACATCAAAGCCGGGCCCATCATCGCTGGATCCGTCGCACAGGGTAGTATGTCCTGGTCTTGTTTTGAGTGAAACTTTTTTAGCATAGCAGGGCTGCACAAGCGATCGCAGCCCTGCTATGCTAAAATACACTCCCCCATAGGCGGAGATTAGTTGATCGCACCAGCAGCAAAAAGTTGCTTGGTGCGATCAACTCGGTATGAGAGCCCATGTTCTGAAGTTTTTGAAAGATCAGACTTGAGGTGATATATATACTTTACTGGACAGAGTTTAAAATGGTATTTTTTTTTCTTACTTGCTTTTATGCCTTTAAGATGTGCACATTGAGTCTATGGGGTATATTCAATTGAAGTCGGATCCATTCCGACATGCATTTGTCAGAATGGATCCGACAAGGGCTATTCAATGCCCATCTCAATTCGACTTTAAAAAAGTCGAATTGAGATGAGGACTCGGAGAGGGGGGAGACCAGCAGGGAGATGGGGGACAGCCGCGGGCAGACGGGGGACAGCAGCACTGCAGGAGGATGTGGCACAGCTGGCAGACCTCACGGCAGCGTCCATCTGGCTCCAGCAAGCGGGACCTTACTTGCTGGAGCCGGGTGGACGCTGCCATAAGCGTCAGCTGTGCCACATCCTCCTGCAGCGCTACTGTCCCCCATCTGCCCGCGGCTCTCCCCCGTCTCCTCCTCTCAGGTCCCTCATCTCAGTTCGTATTTTTTAAGTCGAACTGAGATGGTCGGAAACGGGTCCAAAACCTGACGAATTTGGCCCCGTTTCCCTCAGAAGCACGTGAATCGGCAGCTATACCGCCGATTCATGTACTATTCGACAAGTTGAATTCCCCAACTTGTCAAATAAAAAAGCTGGGGACTGAATAGGTCGGATCCCCTTCCGACCTGAAAAAGTCGAAAACTGCCGTCTTTTCAACCTTAATTGAATATACCCCTATATCTCCCCTATTCTTAAGAAATCAATTTATCTCCCCCCTTTATCTTTAAACTACTTTGAAGGGGTTGTGCACGACTTCCTCATCTCCACCCATTCTTTCCTAGACCCACTGCTGTTTGGCTTTCTTTGCACAAAAACTGCTCCCCAAGCCCAAAGTCCCCAATGACCTTCTCATGGCCAAATCCAAAAGACAATTCTTTAAATCTCACATCAGCAATTGGCACTATTGTCCTTATTCTCCAAACTCTCCACTCCATTGGAATTGTGACTTGGCTCTCTCCAAATTCACTGCTTCCTATACATCTCCACCCTCACACCCTCCCTCTCACCCTCTTCTCTCTGCTAATGACTGCTGCCTCACTTCCTCTCTTATCCCATTCTTGTATTGAGGATTTCTCCTGGACTGATCCTACCCTCTGCAATGCCTTCACTCATTCCATTCAACTTTCATCCAGATTCCCAGCCTTCTAACATACCCTTATTGCATTTGTTTTCCTTCTAGCCTACAACCCATTCACCTAACTTTCCAGTGCCTGCCCTCCTCTGCTTTCTCCCGTTGTATCCATTCAAAACTATAGACTATTATGAGCAGGGCCCTTTTCCATCTTCCTGTAGGCAGGGCCCTCTTCCCTTTGTCTTTTCTACACAATTATGCTATAATCATACTGTATATAATTATCTATGTGAATTTATATATTATCTGGAACAGTCTGTACTTATATATCCTGTTATTTTATTCCTTTGTACCGCACTACAGAACCCTTGTGGCACCTTATAAATGAAAGTTAATAAAAATAAAAATATCCATGAATCCCACTGAAATTCTAGTGAATATATCTGAGTGGATTTGGACCAATTAAGTGAGATCAGTAGCAGTATTTTTGTATATTGGATAAATCCAGGCCACCATAAGAATTATTTAGGGAACTTGCATATGTGGAACCTGTTTTTTTTCCTTGATCATACATGGCATGTGTATTTGAAGTTATTTCAGGAACCATCAGTGTCAGCACCAGGTTCAGTGACACCCATTGTGACCAATAGCCCCTTGTGCGCCTTTGGTTGAAAAGGGGTGTGGCTTTGCTGGAAGGGGCATGATCTTGCAGAAGTCCCATTTTAAGTCACTATGGAGGTGTGGTCTCGTGGGAAACACATCCGGTTACATCACTCTAGGGGCATATCCAGCATCCCCGGAAATCCTGTGCTGCCCCTTGAGACTCTGGAGGCACTGCTGGCTCCTTCTCAGTGACAGGAGCTGGGTGCGCCTGGATAATGTCACACTGTGACTTTTGGCCTCAGCCCGTGGAAGTTGAAACCAAGGTGTGGTTCGCGGCCCCCCTTGTGAGGCCTCTGCGAACCATCACCGGAAGTGTCTGGAAATAGTTTATATCCTAGGAAGCAAATTCATTTTTATAACTGTTATACAAATAGTTAAGGAAATATATACTAATCCAAACAAATTTTCCTTTTATTTTTCCTAGTTATTTAATATTATGAGCATGCCACCAAATCATTTTTAAGATATGCAGAACATGCTGTGGAGTCTTTAACGTTCAACTTTTGTTTAAGCCACGGTTAATTTTGAAGTTGAATAACTCACCATTCAAGCGAAGCTCTTTGTGAAGAGATGACACACATGAAAGTTTTGCATACCCGAGATCCAGCTGAAATGCCTGATATATCTGGATTACCATGGATGCTTGCTGCAAGAGGTTCCATGATCAGATATATTTTTATATTATTAGACTTAGTTGCTTATTTTTGTAGTCCTTGAACTCTAGATATGATTTGCTCTATCCTGCAACAATAGAAAGTGCAACAATAAGAAACACATCTTCCTGATTATATAAACACTTGGCAGAGAGACATATGTAGATGACAGAAATATTGCACTAATTTTACAGTTGTACATGGCAATCAAATGGTCAGTATGTGCTCGTCACCCCCTTTAAGAGACAGACAACCATCTCCCCCCTCCCCTATCCCCACTTCTGTCCCACAGCTCATTTTAGTTATGTTCCATGATGGAATGTAAAACAAACACAGAAGTCAAACACACCTACACAAGAAGATCACCTCGTACAGGCAGATTGCTTCATTTATTTACACTAAGTAATAGCAAGGCATTTCATATTTCAATTGCTTAGGTGGTGAACAAAATGTTGGAACTTATTTTGGGACGCAACCCAAGAACCTCATGTCATGTGTTTTGATGTATTTATTAGGAGTTTGTGCCTGCATGTGTTTATGTGGGGGGCAGATGTTAACTATGTGTAAAATGTTAAACTTTAAAACATGTTTTTATTTTCACATTTGTCGTAGACAGATTAAAATAAATAATTTATTTTCATCTCTGCGCAAAACTAAGCAAAGAAATACGGGGAAAATATATGCATCATGGGAAAATTCCTTGGTCAGGTGTGAAAGGACAGAGTCTGATTATAACAGATTCTTTATTTTATTAACTGAAAATTCTAGTGTGCTAGCTGTCAGCACTATGAGCCCAATTCATATTTGTATGTAAACCTGATGGTTTACGTTAGTGATGTGCACCGGAAATTTTTCGGGTTTTGTGTTTTGGTTTTGGATTCGGTTCCGCGGCCGTGTTTTGGATTCGGACGCGTTTTGGCAAAACCTCCCTTCAAATTTTTGGTCGGATTCGGGTGTGTTTTGGATTCGGGTGTTTTTTTTTCAAAAACCCCTCAAAAACAGCTTAAATCATAGAATTTGGGGGTAATTTTGATCCTATAGTATTATTAACCTCAATAACCATAATTTCCACTCATTTCCAGTCTATTCTGAACACCTCACACCTCACTATATTATTTTTAGTCCTAAAAGTTGCACCAATGTCACTGGATGACTAAGCTAAGCGACCCAAGTGGGCGGCACAAACACCTGGCCCGTCTCGGAGTGGCACTGCAGTGTCAGACAGGATGGCACTTCAAAAAAATTGGCTCCAAACAGCACATGATGCAAAGAAAAGAGAAAAAGAGGTGCACTGTGGTCGCTGGATGGCTAAGCTAAGCGACACAAACACCTCAATATCACAGGAATTATTAGTTCTAATCAATGGTATTATTGGTCCAAATCACTGGAAGAAAATGACAAAATCACAGGAATTATTTGTTCTAATGAATGGTATTATTGGTCCAAATCACTGGAAGAAAATGACAAAATCACAGGAATTATTCGTTCTAATCAATGGTATTATTGGTCCAAATCACTGGAAGAAAATGTCAAAATCACTGGAATTATTTGGCAAGATCACTGTAATTAATAATTATAAATCAGTGATATTAATTGGTAAAATCTTGCTATCGCCTGCCTAGTGAAGTGGAATCTAGATGGGATTTTGTACCAGGGACACAATAACTTCATCAATTGTCTAAATCCCAATGCACTAATGGCGGAAAACGGGCGCACGTCTAACAGCGCACTGATTATACTGAGAACTGATTATACTGATCGCTGATGATACTACGGAGAACTGACACTGAGCAGCGAGAACAGCACTGGACTATTGTACTGTAGTATACTGGTCCCCACAATGCAGCAAAGATATTGAGCACTAATCCGGAGAATAGAACTGAGTCTGACATGGAGCTGCAAGATACAGCAATGGACAACTGTACTGTACTACTATATACTGGTGGTCACAATGCAGCACTGTACTACTATATAATACTGGTCCCCACAATGCAGCACAGATATTGAGCACTGATCTGGAGAATAGAACTGAGTCTGACACAGAGCTGCAAGATAACGCTATGGCCTACTGTACTGTACTGTACTACTATATACTGGTGGTCACCACAATGCAGCACTGTACTACTATATACTGTGCCCCACAATGCAGCACAGATATTGAGCACTGATCCGGAGAATAGAACTGAGTCTGACACGGAGCTGCAAGATACAGCAATGGACAACTGTACTGTACTACTATATACAGGTGGTCACAATGCAGCATTGTACTACTATATAATACTGGTCCCCACAATGCAGCACAGATATTGATCACTGATCTGAGAATAGAACTGAGTCTGACATGGAGCTGCAAGGTACAGCAATGGACAACTGTACTATACTACTATATACTGGTGGTCACAATGCAGCACTGTACTACTATATAATACTGGTCCCCACAATGCAGCACAGATATTGAGCACAGATATTGATCTTTTCAGGCAGAGAACGTAGCCACGTCCTCTCCGCTCAATCGACAATGCATGAGTGAAAATGGCGGCGACGCGCGGCTCTTTATATGGAATCCGAATCTTGTGAAAATCCGACTGTCGCGAGAATCCGACAGCAGGATGATGATGTTTTCCCCCGTTCGGGTTTTGCGTGTTAGGCGGGCAGAACCGAGGCTGCCTCGGACCCGTATAAACCATCTGAAGTTCGGGGGGGTTCGGATCTCGACCAACCGAACCCGCTCATCTCTAGTTTACGTACAAATATGATGTTTGGGGGTCTGAGCAGACTCAAGACCTGTTCTGCATGTGCAGAATGGGTCTTCTGAAATTGCTCGTAGCCATGTCAGCAGGAGCAAGATTAACATGCCGGGGGGGGGGGGAGGGGGGGTACCCAACACCATTCTTAAAAACTTTTTGAAGGCGTGATGGGTCCAGGCAGGGTCGGACTGGCCCGCTGGGGTACAGGGGAAACCACCGGTGGGCCCCACTGCCTGGGGGTCCTCCTCCACTAGTGATCAGGTTCCAGACTGTGTTCTTGAATTATACATTATACATATTGTCAAAGTCAAAAATATTACATAGAGAGACCATATAAACTGCACACATATAAGTCGCTATACTTGCAAATATGCGCAGCGAGCACAGCAATATATGGAAATACACGCATTTGCTCGGACATGGCACAGAGATGGATTCGGCACTTGTTTCATACAGTACATGGTTATAATAATGAACAGCACCAGACATCATGGAGATTTAGAATTGGCTAATGAATTAATGTCATGGATGTGTATCATTCGAACCGAACCAGATAAACACATCATGTTTGGTATTGAAGCAAGCAGAATGAGGTGTGGGTTAGTTTGAGGCCTGTTGTGTTGTTGTGGGACATTGCAGCGGATAGATATGATTATATGTATAAAAGCTAAGATCATATTGTTAGAACAATGGATGCTCAAGACAACCTTTTACTAAGTTTTCAGGGCTGAACCTGATTAGCATATACAAAGGAGAAAGAAAGACCCCTCCCCCAGGTACTGGTCAAACAGGAAGGTAGTGGTCGGCTGTGGCCTCAGAGAACAGATGTAATGTAGCTACACTCACAGACACACACACAGCTACCTGGCACCAAGCAGCATGGCAGCTAAATCCCCAGGACATCTTCCAAACTAAAGGCTAAGTATTGAACTTCACATGGCTAGATAAGGAAACAGACAGATTGTTTTCTGGTTTAAATAGGATATTGTAACTTGGTTGTGTGATTGTTGGGTGTTTGTGGATACTCTGTGAAGTCTGTGATAAATTGGAACAGTATACAATCTGTAGCATAGTATTTGTGGTATTTGTTTGCCTATGGAGATTTAAAATAGATTGTGCTGGTTAGTTATAATATATATCCTGTTAATCATAAATACCACCATGCAGTTACGTTTGTGTTAATTACATTGTGATCTGGTCTTGTGATGAATATGCTCTGGTTATTGAGATACTGAAGTTGTTTGGGATGTGAAATTATGAGATGGTTCTAGGAAGTTGGATTACATTGTGAAAGGTGATTTAGATGGTTTGGAATTGTAAAACCAGAACATATGCATTGTTTTGAGGCTTGGACATTTTGGAATAAAGTGCCATGTGTTTGGACCTGCAAATCTAAAATGGCTGCTGCTGGATGTCTTCCCCTCCCCCTTTCAGCCATGTGGTGTGGTCTTTGGAATCAAGTGGAGGTTTCTCAAAATGGAGTCTAGCTTCCATCCCATGCTGTATTCAGCATTGACTAACTGCGCAGCGATTGTCTCTCACATGTGTAGTTTTATCTGCAACCATGTTGTCTCTTATTTAATGTTATCATGAGCCATTTCTCTCTATCTCTCTCTTCTTCTCTTCCCCTTCCATTTTCCCATAAATAGTAATTGTATTGTATTGTATTTCTTGTGTAGTTATCTGGTTAGGTAGTCTCTGTTATATTGTAGTGTATCATTTGTACTGTGATTCTCTTTTACAAGTATATTAGATATAATACAGTTAATAGGCTTTGGACCCTAAACCAGTATCTGTGTATTTCCTATAGTGTTAAGTGTTCACTTGAGCGTCGGTGACGCACAAGCAGCTTTGTAGTTAGTCAGGTTACACAAGGTTGCACTTACACCCTGTATTCACATTAAGGTATTCTGTGTATTTCACTGTTAAAAGGTTTAGACATAAAGGTATAGCGTTGTGAGCGTCTGCGCCGCTGGTGATCTCCTCGTGGTCTCGAGCGTCTGCTACGCCATAGCGAATCATTACGTTAGTCAAAAGCCATTTAACGTGCTGTCCTGTGATCGCTGGGCCGTGAGCGAACGTGACGCTTGAGCGTCTCGCCTACGGCTGAGCGATCGTTACGCAACCAGCGTACCCGTACGGTACTTCTTAAGTAAACAGCGTACAGTGTTCTTAGACTTCATAAAGGGTTGTTTATACGACAAGGGAATTTAGCATTGTCAATTGGGGGCCGTCCAGTCCTTCACATATCTGCACTAGGTAGATCAGCAGACATTATCCCCCAGCAAAGGGTGGGAGGTTGTCTCGCAGTGCTGACGGGATAAGCGTCTGTTTCGCTTAGTAAAGGGTGCTGAGGGAATCCGGGACCGGAGGTAAGAACAGTACGCTATTGTCTTTGAAAATCTGGTTTTTATTTCAATTTGGTGCCAACTACACACTCAGGCCTAGAATAACTTTAGGAGTTTTGAATGATGACTTTCTTTGTGACAAGAGGCCGCATGGTCTGTCCACCATTTTGTGTGACCCTCATGGAGGTGGAAGGGGGAGGAGCAGCGGCCATTTTGGGAAGGTCAAATTTTTTTTTTTCTGAGCGGCTGGTTTTCAGTTGACTCAGGAAACAATCAGCCATCCACTGTCAAAAAGAAATCATCATTTAATGAGTTTTTTTTTTATGCATTTATTTAATCTATATCATAGTCAATCATAAGTAATAGTGATTGGTACTTATATGTAATTTCATATGCGTGTGCTTACATCAATGTATGTTATTAGATTAAATTTAGAATTGCATTTTCATCTGTGTAAGTTTCACATCTCACCTTCCTGTTTGCCATTTGCATTGATAACGTGCTGAGAAAAAACAAGCACACAGCATAGAAGATACTGTGTGGTGTTTGGTAAGCGTTTATATAGTGAAATATCGCTTATAGTAAGGCGATACAGAAGCCACAAGACAATAGCACACATTTGTTCAGTTTCCAAAATTTAGTTTAAATACCTTACTTTACTGTAACGCCTCTGGGGAGAGCTATCAGACTACGGGAAATGATTTTTCTGATCAGAAAACTATAAGAATGATAGTGGGTTGAAAACGGTATGAGTGTATTGAATCCCGCTTTGTGGACTTTGTGATCTATGTGATAAAACGGTATTGAATTCCGCTTTGTGGACTTTGTGATCTGTGTGATCTATGTGGAACGTGATGAGCACGATCTGAGTGAAAACGTGCAACAGAGTGTGATAAAGTTTTCGTTGTATTACGCTCTGGCTGTTTTGGAGCACAGTAGGGAGACTCCAATGATCCTACCATTTATGGGCAACAAGTGTCTATAAGTGGTACGATTGGACCGCACGGTTGTATGTGTGACCAATAACGCAACGTGATATGAGGTCGTATATCCATGCGTAAATCTTGCCCTCATACGTGTTGTAGGGAGCACATGCAAGCGTGATTTGTGTAAAGAAAAAGGAAGGGAATTTTCTCAGGAAAATCTCTAGAGATAGGGCCTGCAACGGCTACACGTGTCTGCTAGAAGGCGGAACGGGGATACCCGGAGCAGAAGAAGTTCAGTGGAAGAGCTTTAAGGATTTCCAACGAAGTTCTGTGTTTGGTGCATTTTAGGAAGTTTTCCTGTGTTAAAAAGGTCCACAATGGCAGCCAAGTGCACAACACAGAGACGGTCGGAGGTCAGGATTCAGACTCCAGAGGCTTGCAGACCCCGAGGGTCTGCTCGGTTAGTAATGTGGGGGAAATATGGTCCCCACACTGAGACCTTTTGTGATGAATGGACACGAATGACTGCGGGGGATAAGGCACCATTTCCCGGGATAGGTAGTTTTGACTTAGAGGTGTTGCATAATTTAAGGCAAAGGATCAGTCTCATAAAATCCTGGAAACAACGAGTTAAACATGATGATTGTTTGCAGTTATGGCAACAGGAAAGTGAAATGCAAAGAAATGTAACTTACATATCTAACTTTCATCTTGAGAGGAGAGACATGGCATTGAAGAGGATTATGGTTGCAGAGAAATGGCACAATGTTGTACGATAAAAATGCACTTAGTAACTGTATTAAGAATGAAAGTGTTAAATGTAATAATGTTTATGAAAATGAAAGTGTAAAAATTACAAATGTTAACCTGTGCAAGTCGCACCCCATGTTAAACTTCCCTCAGGATTACCAACAAGAAAGTGAGCCCAGAACGATGTCGGCACCTCTTAAAGAAGCCATCCTACAAGACATCCAGGTGGACGCGACCAAATTGGTAAAGGCAATAATCAAACCCCCTAACGGAGGGTCAGGTGAGGTCGTGTCCACAGGTACGTACAATGTTTTATATCACGCACAAACAAATGTACCCCATATTATAAGACCAAAACAAGGTGATGTGATTGAGTTTAGTCCTGTCAGGGTGATCACAGTCCCCAATGGGAAGACTGATGATCAGGGAACCATTCCCGTCAAGGACAGTGCAATGCGCCATCCCTGGTCCCGGACAGAATTGAGATCAATCATGTCTGATTACCCAGATCCTAGGAAAGATCTAACTGTATGATCAAAGATTCACAGAAGGTATATCAACTCCCTAGACAACGACATAATCATGGTATCCAAGGAATCAGGTAGGTACAGGGAAAGCGGTTGATGGTGATGAGCATCCAAGCGTTTGAGGAGGCATCAAATCAACCAAAACCCCAGGCCATTGGCACATGGAGGAACTTAAGGATTTGTGATCTGTGCAAAAGAGAAGGGCATTATGCTAGCAACTGCAACAGCCCACATAAAATCAGACCCCCTAGACATGAAAATGAGCAAAAGTTATGACACACCAAATTATAATCAGGGATCATATAGGAAGAATTTTGGGCCACACCCATAATATATAGTCAGGAAAGGTGATCATACGACTGATGGTAAGCCTGAGGTAACGGTTAATAAATTGGGAGGTCATTCACTGAAGACACAGGAATGACCAGGTGAAACGTTGTAAATGTATCTGTGAAATGTTTTTTTTTTCTCTCTCTCTCTATCCCCATCTCTGACGAGTATTGGTAAGAATTCACACATTGCATATCCACTTGGTCCTTGCAGAAGTCTACCAAACCCCAGCATGACCTCCGCCACAATGTATTTCTGGCCAGATACAGACAGTGGAGTAATGCAGGTGCTGGTGGGGAGGGACTGCTCAAGGAGACCATTAGACACGTAGATATGACAGCCTGATAATCTGACAATGTTTTTCTAATGCTAACAATGTTTTCTTAATGTTGACAATGTTTTAAAAATGCTTTGTTTCTCTTTTCCTATTGATGGTTAATGTCGAGTTATGTAATATATATATGCATATGAATTGTTCTCTATCTCTTGTTTTTTTTTTTTTTTTTTTTCTCTCTCTTCTCACTCATGTTTTCATGGTTTAAAGATGGTATGTCACCCCTCAGTTGGACCAATGGTAATGCCAGATTGTTTCTCCTTACAGAAAGATCGCCGGTTAGGAAGGAATATTGCATCACCAGAATGTTCGTTTGGAAGACTGAGAGATAGCACCTTTGAGAGGACAGCAGAACAAGAAGAACAACAAGACGAGAGAACTTATTATCGTAACAAGTTCTCTCCCCCTCAAACTGATTTCTTATACCCCCTTTACAAATTTCTTCTTTTCTCCTCCTGTAAGATGGACTTGCCCCAAGAGACTGTGATATGGATTTTCCTGTTGACCATGATGTTGACCAGAGCAGTCTGTTTCGGTGAGAGTACCAGCGAGGTCGAGAAAGGATCCAGAAAGGTCCTGATGACTGAGACGGAGGTGTAAATTTCCAATAGCAACCCAATCACCAAGCAAAGGCGAGTACCGGGCACGATCTAACAACCATGTTATTTGTAAACAATTGTGAAGGATTGTTAGTTCAAAAAGAAAACTGTATCTGTAGGCTCTGTGACAATGGTTGAGGATGGATGCATAAAGAAATGCCAATCCAGTTTTAATATCCATATGGACCGGCATCCATTGAGTGACTATCACTCCTTAGTGGGTAGTGTGTTAAATAAAACAGATTGTTGGGTATGCTCTCAAGTACCTCAGGGTCATAGTAAATCAGGGCTAGTACCATTTCCTTTAACGTTAGGGGAGGTACTTGAGCTAAAGGGTGGGAGACCGGTGGACCGGAGGTTTAACATCTCCAGCCCTCCTAGTTTGAAGCTCCACCAATACCATGTGGATAGGTCCCTATTATGTTTTAACATCTCCAATCCCCGAAAGCCGGGAAATTGGGAAGTGTCATGGAGCAACCTAACCATGACCTTTTCGCATAGAGCAGATAGAATGCCTACAGATACAGAGCTTGTACGCCACATAGCCAGTAGAGGATGACGCATATTTCATATGCGGGAGAAAGGCGTATGAGCGGCTTGCCCCAAACTCTGAAGGATTGTGTTGTATTGGAAAAGTACTACCTGAGGTAATGAGTCTAAGGAGTGAGGAAACTGTAATTAACCTGGATTTGGTATATGACCCAATGATAGAAACCATGATGTGATGAAAATGCGATTATACGGTCCGTTTCTTTCACCTGTTTTTCTGCTTTTCTCCAAGATACAAAGACCCCTTGGACGAGGAAGTTAACGAGACGCTATACAGACAACAGACAAGAACCAAAGATGAAGTTTTGACGACCTATGATATGGACACTTGATGAACTTTGCCATGGATCCCCAGTTTCCCTAGTATTTTAAACTCACGCTAGCCCAACATTTTTTGTAAATCTGATGGCACTGACAAAGCTATTTGCTCATGCCCAAAGAGCAATACAGCGCAAAGAAGACGACTCTCAACAGATACCGAACAAAACTTCAACAACAGATGTACATTTCCCTGACATAGAATATCATTGCATTTTCCATAAGTGTTCTTTATCTTCATCTCTACAACCCTCAGGTAATGACACACATAGGCGATAGGGAATACAGGCACAGATATCAGCAACCACATACCTCCCCCATTCATGTATCATCAACTAAAATGTGCTCCCCCATTTTGTTACAACCACAGCCGAAATGAGCTCGGTAAAGTTTGACAGCCCATCCACAGACCTGTACCACAGGATAAGAAGGAATTCAAATGTATACTTCGCAATACCTCGAAGCTTGATGTACAACACGTACGGCACGATGATACATGACCCCCCAAACATGGATTCATACACACATGCTTCTGCTATCTCACTAGGTCATACCCTCTTCACACCTTCTCCTCTCTCCTCCCTTACCCAACCATGGAAATGTATTAACCCCTGACATATATTTTTCTCTTTTTGAAATGTTTTAGGAAGTGGCAGTTATTGGTGACTGCCAAAGGGTGGACTGTCAAAGTCAAAAATATTACATAGAGAGACCATATAAACTGCACACATATAAGTCGCTATACTTGCAAATATGCGCAGCGAGCACAGCAATATATGGAAACACACGCATTTGCTCGGACATGGCACAGAGATGGATTCGGCACTTGTTTCATACAGTACATGGTTATAATAATGAACAGCACCAGACATCATGGAGATTTAGAATTGGCTAATGAATTAATGTCATGGATGTGTATCATTCGAACCGAACCAGATAAACACATCATGTTTGGTATTGAAGCAAGCAGAATGAGGTGTGGGTTAGTTTGAGGCCTGTTGTGTTGTTGTGGGACATTGCAGCGGATAGATATGATTATATGTATAAAAGCTAAGATCATATTGTTAGAACAATGGATGCTCAAGACAACCTTTTACTAAGTTTTCAGGGCTGAACCTGATTAGCATATACAAAGGAGAAAGAAAGACCCCTCCCCCAGGTACTGGTCAAACAGGAAGGTAGTGGTCGGCTGTGGCCTCAGAGAACAGATGTAATGTAGCTACACTCACAGACACACACACACAGCTACCTGGCACCAAGCAGCATGGCAGCTAAATCCCCAGGACATCTTCCAAACTAAAGGCTAAGTATTGAACTTCACATGGCTAGATAAGGAAACAGACAGATTGTTTTCTGGTTTAAATAGGATATTGTAACTTGGTTGTGTGATTGTTGGGTGTTTGTGGATACTCTGTGAAGTCTGTGATAAATTGGAACAGTATACAATCTGTAGCATAGTATTTGTGGTATTTGTTTGCCTATGGAGATTTAAAATAGATTGTGCTGGTTAGTTATAATATATATCCTGTTAATCATAAATACCACCATGCAGTTACGTTTGTGTTAATTACATTGTGATCTGGTCTTGTGATGAATATGCTCTGGTTATTGAGATACTGAAGTTGTTTGGGATGTGAAATTATGAGATGGTTCTAGGAAGTTGGATTACATTGTGAAAGGTGATTTAGATGGTTTGGAATTGTAAAACCAGAACATATGCATTGTTTTGAGGCTTGGACATTTTGGAATAAAGTGCCATGTGTTTGGACCTGCAAATCTAAAATGGCTGCTGCTGGATGTCTTCCCCTCCCCCTTTCAGCCATGTGGTGTGGTCTTTGGAATCAAGTGGAGGTTTCTCAAAATGGAGTCTAGCTTCCATCCCATGCTGTATTCAGCATTGACTAACTGCGCAGCGATTGTCTCTCACATGTGTAGTTTTATCTGCAACCATGTTGTCTCTTATTTAATGTTATCATGAGCCATTTCTCTCTATCTCTCTCTTCTTCTCTTCCCCTTCCATTTTCCCATAAATAGTAATTGTATTGTATTGTATTTCTTGTGTAGTTATCTGGTTAGGTAGTCTCTGTTATATTGTAGTGTATCATTTGTACTGTGATTCTCTTTTACAAGTATATTAGATATAATACAGTTAATAGGCTTTGGACCCTAAACCAGTATCTGTGTATTTCCTATAGTGTTAAGTGTTCACTTGAGCGTCGGTGACGCACAAGCAGCTTTGTAGTTAGTCAGGTTACACAAGGTTGCACTTACACCCTGTATTCACATTAAGGTATTCTGTGTATTTCACTGTTAAAAGGTTTAGACATAAAGGTATAGCGTTGTGAGCGTCTGCGCCGCTGGTGATCTCCTCGTGGTCTCGAGCGTCTGCTACGCCATAGCGAATCATTACGTTAGTCAAAAGCCATTTAACGTGCTGTCCTGTGATCGCTGGGCCGTGAGCGAACGTGACGCTTGAGCGTCTCGCCTACGGCTGAGCGATCGTTACGCAACCAGCGTACCCGTACGGTACTTCTTAAGTAAACAGCGTACAGTGTTCTTAGACTTCATAAAGGGTTGTTTATACGACAAGGGAATTTAGCATTGTCAATATGTTAACTTATACTGCACAGGACTATGATGTATTCTCTACAGTACATTGCCAATATTTATCTGGCACATTATCATGCACGCAGTAGCAGTATTTATATATTTGTTGGGGCCCAGTCCATGCATCCACTAATGGTTAGGCAATCCAATGTAGTGACTGGCCACACCCCCTCTGGAAACTGACCACGCTCCTAACATGGGCCCCTAGCACTGTATTCCCCGGTGGGCCCTTCATGCCCCAGTCCGACACTGGGTCCAGGATCTGTGATGTTGGATGCAGGCTTCCTGGTCCTGGGTGTCTGGATCCTACAGCAACCCTGAGCAGGCTTCAGCTTACGCAGGCTGACCAGTATAACCATGTCCTGCATAGTAAGCTCCTTATCCTGAAGTCAGATTAATCCTACAGTATGTTTGTGGACATTTACACAGCAGCACTACAGGTCCTGTATGATCTAGGTCGGACTCAGCAGTTTTTAATTAGGGGTCAAATTTGTTAATTGTGTCATCACACCATGTCCTCATTCATCTTGCAGTTGGGCAATAACCTGTGCTATCTCCTTGTAATGCTGTAGTCTTTTTGACATTCCAAGAGAATGCTTTATGTGTCGTGGGATCTCCTTGAGGATTTTGATTTACTGTAGGAAACACATTTTTCCATACATTAGAAGTCCCCTCAGATTTGTTTGCTTGTATAATGGAACTAGACTAGTCTCTTTCGCAGTTCATGGTTTTGTTTAATTAATGGTAAAATTGATTTGTTTCTTTTATTCGGATTTTATGTCAAGAAGATTTGTGTCATGTAGCTCTTGGGTGGTGGGAAGAAGACTAAGCAAAAACCACCATGGGATTCAAAATAATCAATATCTGCACCCATTGACAGCCCGGTTCAAGTTTGGTTGAAGTACACAGTACTGCTACACCTGAGTTGCACAGTCAGTATGCAAAGGTCCAGTACCCCAGGGCATAGATAGATCTGCTGTGGACTGGGCAAGAGGGTTAATTAAAGGGCAGAAGAATAGCAAGGTAAATAGGACACCCCTGTCTGTAGTGTACACATTGACTCTTTTTGTTTCCAGACAGCACAAAAGCAGAATCATATTTCACCACATGTGCTCCTTCAAACCCACAGGATGAAGTTATCAGGAATAGCTGACATCTGTTGCAAACACTTACTCAGCCTTAAGATTAGGGAGGTGCGGACAAATAGTAATAATGACGGGTATGCTGGTACAGTATTTTAGCAAGCTGCAACATGACACAATCTAGCCTATGTATTTTATGAAGTGGTTTTATTTTTTTTATTTGCATTTTTAAAAGGCAATCACTCTTCCCAGCTTGCAGATTTGTGGCTGTTCTCAAAATTCCCCGATGATGTATTGCATGGAACACGGCGGAGATGAATAGCGTTCTGAAATTTGTGCAGGCATCAGTATCAGTGATCCCAGTGCCAGCATGGCAGGACATTTTGATCTGTAGGTAAGCCCCATATGTGCACAATTTAACATTGTCCTTCTGGGACATATGGTTACCAATGCCTCTTACCTGAATAGCAATGACCTTTCAAAAAGTTGTGTTTTGGTTGGATTGTAACATGATCATTATTTCTGAATATGTTTTTCTGGAACCCTTATCGCAAGCTTCAAATGCTTAGAGAATGTTATTATGTTAAAACTAGATATCTGCAGTTCGGATTTCACTCAGAATTTCCCGCCAAAATCGGATCTCCAAAGTAGTCAAAGCGTCATCTTTTCCCACCAAAACATCATCTTTGTCCATGGAAGATTAAGTTTTGTTGGGAAAATGTCATCTTCCGTGTACAAAGATGACGTTTGGTCAGGAAAATCCTTGTTTTGAGATCCGATTTAGGCGGGCAAAAACAAGTCAAATCCAAGCCACACATCTCTAGTTAAAACATGTGGCAACACACTGAAAAACCCTTTACTAAAAAATTCACCCGTTTAATGGTTTGCAGAACTCTATACTACTTTTTCTGTTTCCTTATGTTAAAAATCAACATTTTTAAATTCAACCCCTGGCCAATTGCACTATTTAAGACATCAGTGAAATGGCACTCATTTGTAGCCAAAGAGGCAAGGATATTCACTAATTCAGCATTCCCCATGATCATACAATGGACCAGTCCTGGCCCATCTGCGGCTCTACAGCTGTTGTGAACCTACAAGTCCCATTGAACTTTACCTGCTGATCAGTGGGAGGATATGTTGGAACTTGTCATTTCACATTAGTTGGAGAGCCACCGGTTTGCAAGGCATGCAATGAGGAATATAAATTTAGAGGTTATAGGCCCAATTTTGACTTGGGTATATAGCAAAACAGAGTAAGAGACTTGGCATCGAGCAAAACCATCTTGCAGTGCAGATCGGGCAGATTTAAAATGTCACACAGCAAAAAATGGTAATCAGAACATTTATAATAAACTCTACAATTTAACAAGGCGTGAAATTGAGGTTCTTAGCACAATGTTTGGCCAGAAATGTGGGCCCACCAATCACAACCAGGTAATCTCCTCAGATTTAAAATGTGCAAAGGGATTTAGATTTGATAGGGGTGTGGGCAAATTTATGGAAGCCACTGTGTATCTAAAAATATTGACTAAGTATCTCAAAATATTGAGAAACTTTCTCAAAATTTTCACTTAGTATCTCAAAATATTGACTTAGTATCTCAAAATATTGAGAATCTTTCTTAAAATACTGACTTAACATCTCAAAATATTGAGAATCTTTCTCAAAATATTGACTTAGTATCTCAATATATTGAGTACATTTCTCAAGATATTGACTTAGTATCTCAAAATATCATGATAATTTCTCAAAAATATTGAGAACCTTTCTCAAAATATTGACTTGCTATCTCAAAATATTGACTTAATATCTCAAAATATCGAGATAATTTCTCAAAATATTGAGAAAATTTCTCCAAATATTGACTTGTTATCTCAAAATATTGATTTACTATCTCAAAATATTGAGAAACTTTCTCAAAATATTTACTTAGTATCTCAAAATATCGAGATAATTTCTCAAAATATTGAGAAACTTTCTTAAAATATTGACTTGGTATCTCAAAATATTGACTTAGTATCTCAAAATATTGAGAAACTTTCTCAATAATTTGAGTTAGGCCTGACAGCTAAAGTCATGTGCACTAGCTAGCATCCTGCCTTTGCAATTGTAAAAAGGGGAGGCAGCACTGTTTTGGGGCAAACAACTTAGATAGACTATTGTGCTCTGGACACCAAGGTAATCTTATGTGAGTGATGCAGGTATTGTGTACTTTTACAAATGACAAAATGTAGTAAAATAACATTACATTTGTTACCCGATTTTAGCCTAGATTAACATTAAATATAGCATGCACCGTGTGTGACCAACCAGTTTCTGCTAGATGCCATCAACATCTAACTTTAGCTGATACACTTTTAGCTCAGTTCAATTTATTAAAATGATAACTCTTGTAGGACGATGAGAACATCGTGTGAATGGGCACGGTTTTACGAGGGAGCATTGCACTTTATGCTAAGTGCAAAGTGGTGGGTGTGTGCACGGACTCCATGCACCTTATATTTTTGTTCATGTTCTGGTATGTGTAGCAGCCCAAAGTGCAATAGGTTGTGTGCAGTTGAATATAAATCCGTGGTCGCGGGGATTATTAGGTTAAATACTTGCAGCGATATAATGAAGGTAAACAGAGTGAATGGCTGTGCGTAACGACACCGCGCTTTGGAGCGGCATTTCTCAGCTGCTCATGCGGATAAATCAACATATACTCCTGTCAGTCCTGCGGTCTTCAGATGATGCAGAGGTTCCATGAACTGAAAGAAAGCTTTCCATACAGTATAAAACAGTAATAGACAGCAGATAGTGTTAGAATCACCTACATTCGTCAAAGCAGACTGATTTACTGACTCCTCAGCTTTAACAGCTTTTCACATTGCCTGCTGATTTGGGCTGAAGAGTGTTTAACTGAAATAAATCATTTATCAGATATGCAAACAAAACGCTTTTTGTCAAATGTCGCTTTTTTAATGTCAATTTGGGTGTCTTGCGTGACTCGTCCAGATCCAAAGAGTTTTGTTTTTTTGGGGGGTGGGGGGTTCTGGAGTAGTGCTGATATCTACCTTATTTATTAGAACGCGCTGAACAAAAAATTAAGCAAAGTAAGCATAAAGTCAATTGTCAATCTTTCGTGCGCAAGGTTACGTGGTTGTTTCGGCTTTCTTTCTGCGCTCTCATTTTGGGGCGGCTTGTTGCAAGATCACATCTTTTTTGTGATGGTCTGACTATTTCAAATGGTTTTGACTTTTAATGTCAGCTCTGTAGGTTATGCTTATTGTGTATTTTGCGCTAACGTTAATCAGTGTCAGAGCAGCTTCTCTTACCTACATTTCCATCGTAACGTTCAGACAACATCGTATTAGGGCAAGCTGTGCTATCTGTTTATTATTATTATTATTATTATTACCAGTTATTTATATAGCGCACACGTATTCCACAGCGCTTTACAGAGAATATTTGCTCATTCACATCAGTCCCTGCCCGAGTGGAGCTTACAATCTATATTCCCTATCACATGTACATGCACACACATTCAGGCTAGGGTTAATTTTTGGCACACTGTCAGACAGACATCTACAAGTAGTTACTACAGTTATAACAACACAGTGTTGCACAGATCGTCAAAGACAACCCTCTCTCAGAAACCCCCAGAAGTTGAAATGAAAAGGGAAAGTGCCATGCTTAAACTACCAGTACCTATGTGTGATCGCACATCCAGTACAGAAGTGGGTATGTGAGTGTGTGGAAAAGAGCAACCAACTTTTTTTAAGCATATAGCACAGGCCTTTGACACTTGGTTATAGGATATTAGTGTTGACCATTAAGTGTTAACCATTAATCTTTTAAGTGCATGAGATTGATGCATTTAAATTTAAATGTAAAAAACT
Organism: Pseudophryne corroboree; assembly: GCF_028390025.1. Classification (NCBI taxonomy): domain Eukaryota; kingdom Metazoa; phylum Chordata; class Amphibia; order Anura; family Myobatrachidae; genus Pseudophryne; species Pseudophryne corroboree. The sequence continues at coordinate 70,184,938 of NC_086454.1, read as the reverse complement.
TTTGACAGGGTCAAAGGTCTCTCTTTTTTCACCATACATGTGTTTGCATCCCTGATTTATAGGCTATGTTAAGCTTTAATACGTTGCTGCAACATATCTGTAGCATGTAGGCTACTTTGTAATCACATTAACAAAGGAATTATGGGGTAATTCAAAGTTGATCGCATCAGCAAATTTGTTAACAGTTGGGCATAACCATGTGCACTGCAGGGGGGGCAGATATAACATTTGCAGAGACAGATTTGGGTGGGTTATTTTGTTTCTGTGCAGGGTAAATGCCGGCTGCTTTATTTTTACACTGCAATTTAGATTTCATTTTTTGAACACACCCCACCCAAATATAACTCTCTCTGCACATGTTAGATCTGCAGTGCACATAGGCCCTCATTCCGAGTTGTTCGCTCGCAAGGCGATTTTAGCAGAGTTACACACGCTAAGCCGCCGCCTACTGGGAGTGAATCTTAGCTTCTTAAAATTGCGAACGATGTATTCGCAATATTGCGATTACAAACTACTTAGCAGTTTCTGAGTAGCTTCAACCTTACTCGGCATCTGCGATCAGTTCAGTGTTTGTCGTTCCTGGTTTGACGTCACAAACACACCCAGCTTTCGCCCAGACACTCCTCCGTTTCTCCAGCCACTCCCGCGTTTTTTCCGGAAACGGTAGCGTTTTTATCCACACGCCCATAAAACGCCGTGTTTCCGCCCAGTAACACCCATTTCCTGTCAATCACACTACGATCGCCGGAGCGAAGAAAAAGCCGTGAGTAAAAATACTATCTTCATAGCAAAATTACTTGGCGCAGTCGCAGTGCGAACATTGCGCATGCGTACTAAGCAGAAAAACGCTGCGATGCGAAGAAAAATACCGAGCGAACGACTCGGAATGAGGGCCATAGTTTTGCCCAACTGCTAACAAATTTGCTGCTGAGATCTACTCTGAATTAGGCCCTCTATTCATATAGGCTACAAAGAAGTTGTTTTCTGTTTGTCTTAAAATAAGAACAAAAACATATTTGTGACTAACATAGCAACATTGTCCATTTTATGTCCTTTAAATTATGTCAGTAGGTGGTACCATTTAGCTGGTATTTTTCTGGGGACCCAAGTTTAAGAGCTTGGGTTTCATATTGATTTATTATGCAAATGTTTGCTGAAAAGGAGCCAATAGCTGTATTCATTTACTATTTCTGACAACTTTTTCAAGCTGTGTTCCAGCCTAATAGGTTCATCAGGGACCACACTCGGTTTCCATCCATGTTGTGGTTTGAGACTCCTATATGAAAAGGAGGATTGGCTTGTTTTCAGATTTAGGAGAGGATTGCTAATGTTGCAGACTGTAAACTGTCATGAGCCAAATCAGCATCATTATTTGATGCATTGCAGAACATGGAGGTATATTTACTAAGCTCCCGATTTTGACCGATTTGGTGTTTTTTCTTCAAAGTGTCATCTCGGGAATTTACTAAACTCAAATCTCGGCAGTGATGAGGGCATTCATATTTTTTTGGAAGGCAAATAAAAAAAATCCGAATGAATACACCATCAGTCAAATACGCCTGTTATTTGATACAACTCTGTAATTTACTAAAAATTCAAACTCAGAAACACTGCCGGCAATAGCCAAACACTGCCGTGATAAAATACAAATCGTAAAAAAAAGCAGTTTTAAAATAGACCTGCTTTTTTTACTGTGTTCTGGTAGGCATGCATGGATCAGTGAGATCCGTGCATGTTTATCAATGGGAAGGGGTGTGAAATAGTTAAAAATCAGGGGAAAAAATTGTGTGGGGTCCGCCCTCCTAACCATAACCAGTCTCGGGCTCTTTGAGCCGGTCCTGGTTGTAAAAATATGTGGAAAAAAATGACTGGGGATCCCCCATATTTTAACAACCAGCACCGGGCTCTGCGTCTGGTCCTGGTGCAAAAAATATGGGGGACAAAAAGCGTATGGGTCCCCCGTATTTTTTGAACCAGCACCGGGCTCCACTAGTCAGAGAGATAATGCCACAGCCGGGGGACACTTTTATCTTGGTCCCTGCGGCCCTGGCATTAAATCACTAACTAGTCACCCCTGGCCAGGGTACCCTGGAGGAGTGGGAACCCCTTAAATCAAGGGGTCCCCCCTCCAGCCACCCAAGGGCTAGGGGTGAAGCCCGAGGCTGTCCCCCCATCCAAGGGCGGCGGATGGGGGGCTGATAGCCATAGTGTAAAAAAAAAGAATATTGTTTTTTGCAGCAGTACTACAAGTCCCAGCAAGCCTCCCCCGCAAGCTGGTACTTGGAGAACCACAAGTACCAGCATGCAGTGGAAAAACAGGCCCGCTGGTACCTGTAGTTCTACTACAAATAAAAATCTAACAAAAAACAGAACACACACACCGTGACAGTAAAACTTTATTACATACATGCACACCTACATACACACATACTTACCTATGTTCACACGAGGCTCGGTCCACTTCTCCACGTAGAATCCTGGGGTACCTGTAAATAAAATTATACTCACACAATCCAGAGTAGCTCCGTCCTCTTTGTAATCCACGTACTTGGCAAAAAAACAAACCGTAAAACCCGTACCACGCACTGAAAGGGGTCCCATGTTTACACATGGGACCCCTTTCCCCAACTGCCGGGACCCCCCGTGACTCCTGTTAAAGAGGGTCCCTTCAGCCTATCAGGGAGCGCCACGTCATGGCACTCTCCTGATTGGCTGTGCGCTCCTGAGCTGTCAGTCAGGCAGCGCACGGCAGAGATACAATGTAGCGCATAGGCGCTATATTGTATCCAATGGTGGGAACTTTTTGGTCAGCGGTTGAGGTTACTCGTGGTCAACCACTGACCGCAAAGTTCCCACCATTGGATACAATGTAGCGCCTATGCACTACATTGTATCTCTGCCGTGCGCTGCCTGACTGACAGCTCAGGAGCACACAGCCAATCAGGAGAGTGCCATGACGTGGCGCTCCCTGATTGGCTGAAGGGACCCTCTTTAACAGGAGTCACGTGGGTCCCGGCAGTCGGGGAAAGGGGTCCCATGTGTAAACATGGGACCCCTTTCAGTGCGTGGTTCGGGTTTTTCGGTTTGTTTTTTTGCCAAGTACGTGGATTACAAAGAGGACAGAGCTACACTGGATTGTGTGAGTATAATTTTATTTACAGGTCCCCCGGGATTCTACGTGGAGAAGTGGACCGAGTCTTGTGTGAACATAGGTAAGTATGTGTGTATGTAGGTGTGCATGTATGTAATAAAGTTTTACTGTCACGGTGTGTGTGTTCTGTTTTTTGTTGGTTTTTTTTGTAGTAGAACTACCAGCGGGCCTGTTTTTCCACTGCATGCTGGTACTTGTGGTTCTCCAAGTACCAGCTTGCAGGGGAGGCTTGCTGGGACTTGTAGTACTGCTACAAAAAACAATATTCTTTTTTTTACACTATGGCTATCAGCCCCCCATCCGCCGCCCTCAGATGGGGGGGACAGCCTCTGGATTCACCCCTGGCCCTTGGGTGGCTGGAGGGGGGACCCCTTGATTTAAGGGGTTCCCACTCCTCCAGGGTACCCCGGCCAGGGGTGACTAGTTAGTGATTTAATGCCAGGGCCGCAGGGACCAAGATAAAAGTGTCCCCCGGCTGTGGCATTATCTCTCTGACTAGTGGTGCCCAGTGCTGATTCAAAAAATACGGGGGACCCCTACGCTTTTTGTCCCCCGTATTTTTTGCACCAGGACCAGGCGCAGAGCCCGGTGCTGGTTGTTAAAATATGGGGGATCCCCAGTCATTTTTTTCCCATATTTTTACAACCAGGACCGGCTCAAAGAGCCCGAGGCTGGTTATGCTTAGGAGGGGGAACCCCACGCATTTTTTTTGTGAATTTTAACTCTTTAAACACTTTTTTAAGGTACACAATAAAGCCCTGCATGGATCTCACAGATCCGGACGGGATTCATTGTGTTAAGTTCGGCAGTGTTTTACTAATCACTCCCGTAAAACACTGGCCGAAATTACGAATGACATCGACATCGGAAAAAACGAAAATGCAGAATACGACAGCATAGTAAATGTGGTGTAAAAAATTAAAAAAGTTGCAAATTCACACATTAGATGTTATTCATGTTTAATCTCACTCCAAATCGACATAAATACGAATTTTAGTAAATATACCCCATGGTGTTACTCATGTGATTTGAGAAAACTAGCATTTCATAATAAAATTGACTCAAGTAATTATAACTGTCCCAAAGCAAAGTTACAATACCCACTTTCTTTTCAAAATCATAGCTCATCTGTTGCCACAGACTCTTGCTGTGTATACACTGTATGATGGATATATGATGATAGCCTACAATAACTTTTCTTGTAATGCATGCTTACAGGATGGGTGACTTAAGTGACTTCTTGAGACAGAGAAATGTTTCTGAGGAAATAATAGAGTCCCTGGAGCATGAGAAGGTACTCAACTGCAACCGCTTATATGACTACCAAATGATTGTTTCTACAAAACATAAACAACTTTTATGACTGTTTCATTACACAACATTACACCTTTTTCAAATCAATCATATTTTCCATGTTTTGATTGATGCCAGTACCATACAGTTAATGGCAGATGAAGACTTAAAGACTTATTTGCCATCATACAGTGATGCCATCAAGTGACATAGGGAAGAGAATATTGATTGTTCACAGAGGGCAGTTACTGCCGGAGCTCATTGCACATTTCTGTGATGATGGACTTCAGGAGGTTGACATCAAAATCCAGCTTGTACTGCCAGATGGAACACCTGAGATGGGGTATGATGATGGAGGAGTTGTGAGAGACTGTCTCTTAGAATTCTGGAATGAATTCTATGACCAATGCATGACAGGAAATGCTTTTAAAGTGCCATTTCAAAGGTATGATTTTGGACAGCAGCAGTGGGAGAGTGTAGGCCGAATAATTGCTTTTGGATGGGCGAGGGAGAAATAGCTTCCAGTGAAGATCGCACCATCTATATTAGAGCAAGCTGCCCTGGGAATTGTGAAGAGTGATGTAGTGGAGAATTTCCCCAAATACATGCCTCAGAGCGTACAGTGTTTGAATCATGGTGATCGATTTTAACAGTGTCAACCAAGAAGAATTAATTGAGATCCTAGATAACCACAGCTGCAGAAGGATACCAAAAGCCGGCAATGTCACTAAAATCCTCCAGGAGCTTGCCCACAAAACACTTGTCCAAGAGCCTGCCTACGTAATCGAACAATGGGTCAAAATACTTAGCACCACCAGGCACAGCTTTAAGGATCTCACAACAGTTTACGAAACTCTACAACCAACTATGAAAAAAGTTGTGAAGTCCCTCACATTCCCAGAGACAATAAATGTCCACCAGAATGACATACAGAAGTACCTTACCACATACTTAAAGAATGCTGATGCACAACACTTGTGTTTGTTCCTCAGGTTCTGCACAGGGTCATATTTATTCCTGGGAAAGAACATCATTATTGACTTTACCCAGATTCAAGGTTTTCAGAGGAGACCTGTGGCCCATACATGTGGTTGTGTGCAAGAGCTGTCAGTCCATTACGACAGCTACCTTTACTTCAGCTCTGAGATGAACAAGGTGTTGGAATCTAATGTATGGGTAATGGACATAATCTAATCTAGTCCAAAAAGTATGTGTGTGTTTATGCTATTCACAGAGAATTTTAATGTCAGATCTTGTTATTTCCTCGTATAATGTCAGTGACCAAGTGTCCTTATGTAAAACTTTGCAAAAGATTGAAATAGTTCAACAGATTTATGATTGCTACCTAGATCACAGGTTAAAAACAACATCAGGACATAATGTCACGCTAGTAAATTTCAAGGAGGGCAAAGATGTACATTCAAATAACTTTTGATGGCACAATTACTAAAGCATCTTGTTTATTAATATCTATGAAAACAATGTGTTTAGCTTTTGTTATATAAAGTTAATACTACCAAAGATACATTTTGGCATTAATATCTTTGCTGACTTTTTCTACATTGTTTGATACATGCCAGCTTTGCAACAATTTAAAAATAAATTTTTAAATTAGTTAAAAAGTTTTTTCTCTTTGCTGTGTTTTGTATCTACATACCCGTAATAGTTTTCCTCCACACCAGGTTGCTCAAGGATTCGCCTAGGCCACATCGTCACACAAAGCATAATCTATTTTATACTATATATTTATCAGCAATATAAGAATAATGATAAGAAAAGAATGACACTCAAAACAGATGCAACACCTACGCATGGGTTTGCTCAAAATGAAAATATAATATTTATGACATGCTACTCTATGAACCTTTGTTTACAAAATGTTTCTGGCATCAGATTATGATGAGTATTTACAAACTTTATGAATTTTAGTAATCGTGGGGACTGAAAGCCACACACTCCAAGATGGTGATCCTGCATCTGGGAGCAGCCAAGGAGATGTCCAGAGTGTTCTCTTTCTCTCCTGCACCCACAGTAGTTGGAAGATCTAAGCTAATTAACAGAGGAATTGGTCCAAATGGTGTTCTCTCAAAGCATATACAGTACGTTACACTCCCATCCCATCCATAATAATTTGACGAAGTCTTAGATAAAGATCAGTCATTTCATACACATCATCAGACATTGCCAGGTTGTGCTCAGTCATAAGTTCCATACATAAGTGAAACACATCCTCATCACAAGGATAGTCCTTAAAACAGCAGTCCTCTTGACATATTTCTATTTTCATTTGATTAGTGGGCTGCAAGAAATTCTGAGCTCCATAATGGTTGGGAACTGCATACATAATGGAAGGGCGACCATTAGGAGCCTGAGGATTATTGGTTGTTCTTATACAATGGTCATTCCAGGCAGTGACAACTTCATCAAGCTCCTCCTATGTAAAAGATAGAAACATTTGGAAAATAATCTGCATTTCATGTATTTCTCATAGTTACATCTGCATTGATAAGCAATAGATTTTAGGGATACTGTACCTGTATGGTATTTTGGAAGCAAAACTGGATCAGTGATTTGTCAAGAAGCTGTCATAAAAATATCCATGTGCTTTGAGCTGGTCAAAATGGTCCATCCAAAACTGAACGCATTCACTTCTCAAGGTGTACCACCAACGTTCAATCCTTTGATTGCCAGTACTTGGACTTAAAGTTACACACTCCGTACTATTCTCATTCTCACTGTTGTGCAGAAATTTTTGCATCGCTGCAATGTGGTTATTTTCAGTACTGTGATCTAATCTGACTTTTTGTGTACATCCATTGTGTTTGGTCACAGCATCTACAAAATAACCTGCGACTATACGAGGATCATTGTTGGTTTTGTATGCTTCTAGCCATATCATTTTTCTAAAGAAGCCACCTATGCAACCACTGATACATATGCCATAAGGCTTTAACTTGTCGTATCTATCTATATGACATACACAGTTTGGCCCATGACTGACATACATACATTGTCTCAAGCGGTTGCGCGAATGCAGATCTACCACATTCCCGTCCATCAGTCGTATCAATTGCCTTACAGTTTCTCTGTCGGTTATTATCCTGGCCATCCAACATTTCTGGTGCATCCACCTGTAGCCGTGCTGTTTGCCAGATGTTTGTCACTGTTGGTAAATGAAGGATGCCACTTCTGCCTCATCTGTCTTATTTCGTCTCCGCTAAAGATGTTTTTTTTTCCAGCTTTCTCACCAGTGTCCGGAGGCTTATTTTAATATTATGTGATACCTCCAAAATCACCAAAATTTCACGATTTGTGTATTCACTCCTAAAATAGTCTTCAATGATTGTATCCATGTTGGTCTGCTAAGCTTTGTTTTGAATACTTGCTTCTGTTGCTTTGCCTCATGGAAACAGCACATAGGCTTATGCAAACTTCAATAATGTGTCTCATTATTTTGAGATACTAAGTCAATATTTTGAGATACTAAGTCAATATTTTAAGATACAAAGTCAATATTTTGAAAAAGGTTTCTCAATATTTTCAGATACTAAGTCAATATTTTGAAATACTGGATCTTTGTTTTTTTCATCACAGTGGCGGAAATGTGCTTTCATATAAACTCTAATCTAAATTGCAGTGTAAAAATTAAACTGTCCAGCATTTGTGGGCTACATGCAGAAACAGCCAGTATTTATACTACATGCAAAATAAATATTTGCACCCCTTGCAATACAACTTGGTGTGTCCATGTGCAAAATAACTTGCTCTTTTTTTCTTTAATCCCGACTGATGTCCAGATACATTGTTTATAGAAAAAAATTGCAGGAGTTCTAGCTTGACGTCCTGTTTTTCATGAGCATGGATGATGCTGCAGCTCACACTATTGTTTTGACTTATGTAAGATGAAGCCCATGTAGGTTTTAAAGAGCTTTAAAAAAAATAAACGACATTTTGACATTTTAACAAAAAATCAGTAATCTTATCAGTTTTATTAGTCTTCAGATATATATATTGAATAACATTTAGTGTCATTTTAAACTAGCTAACAAGCTGCAGTACACAGCTTCTAACGGAGGCCAGAGACTGGACTACAAACCCTGCCATCCCATGCTAACTACATGACGTCCTATGTGACATAGGTTCTAGTGCAACAACAGCTGTAGGGTCCTGCTAAACTCAATGCCTTTGCATCTGTGCAGCAGCTGCTGGCCTGTGGTTCCCAGGGGTTTAGAGCTAATTTGTAGAACTACAGGGGCTGTGCCTGACAATAGGAAAAGTCTATTAATGCTGCTTATGTTGAAAAATCATGAGATTGATATCTTCCACATGCTTCTGTTTCATAATGATAGCGCTCTGCAGTGCTATGGTTAACCCCTTGCTGAATGTTGTAAATAATTAAGATTAGGGACAGAAACAGTTCAGCTTGATTCAATAGTATATTCTCCATCTCAACTCAAGATACAGTATGTATTCCTAAATAGTACACACAGCTGGAAGCCAGCACTCCCAACATCATGAGGTTTGATCAGGCCATAACATCATATGAATAATTCATATTGAATTTTACACTGTCGGGACTGACCTAACACTCTTGCATAGTGTCAATTTGCATGCAAATCAGAACTCCTTCCCTTAGGAAGAGGGAAATAACACACATATGTTCCTGCAGGCTAACTATGAAATTATATAATAAAACTCAAACATATAAAAATACTGTGGTGAGTCAACCGATCAGTAATGTCCAAAAAAAACTTTGTCAGTTTCTACTCCAAGCCTCAAAAAGGATTATATTAATCCTGGAGAATCCTTGGTATTAATAATATTGAGATTTATGGATTATCAAGTACTTGGATTAATTGATTAGTTCCAGTGTGTACTGCAACAATATATCCTAGTATTGCATTAGTTACAAGGACTCCAAATAAGGATCAACAGCCAATCAGTGCACCCATGGGAAGCATTATTCTCTTTATTAGTTAAATGTGCAGGACTTCATACGTCTGTAATAAAAGGGTATAAATTACAGTCCCAATTAATTGCAAAGCATCATATGGAGGTGTGCCTGCTCGACCTCCCCTCACAGTAGGTTATACACCCCAGGAGCTAATTGCTACAAAGTCTTCTTATCACAGCCGATATCCACTCACTTGACGTGTCTGCTGGTGATGGAGCGCGCCAATGTTCTTGAAATAGGACAGTTCTGATCCATGGCAATGAGGTCAAGAAGATCCTTCAAGTAAGGTCACTGGAGCCACCACTTGAAGGACTCTGCCGCATTTCTCTTTCAATCCCTATGGCAGTTTCCTCAGAGGGTAGTGAAGATTAGTTTGGATGTCCAATAGGATCAAGAATCCCTAATTGCACTAATAAATAGCAACCTTTTTAAGACATTCAATCACAAACTACAATTGCATGAAAATAAGGAAGAGATCATTACAAATTGTATACCATGAAGAAAGTCAGACATATAGGGGTAAATTTACTAAGATGGGAGTTCTATTAAAGATGGGATGTTGCCCATAGCAACCAATTAGATTCCAGGTACTATCTTCTAGAAGGTGCTAGATAAATGAGAAGTAGAATCTGGTTGCTATGGGCAACATCCCATCTTAAATAGAACTCCCATCTTAGTATATTTACCCCATAGTGTTGTTGCTATGGCCTGGAGTGCTAACACAGCATATTGCTGTACAAGAACTTACAGGTTTGAAAACCATTAGGGATATATTTTATTTTATTTTGTTAGAGAGAGAAGTTTTATGCCTTATTGATTAATTATAATCTTCAATGATTCTCGAATAGTTTCTTTTTTATTTTCAATTTTCAATATAGCAACATGACAATCCTTAGATCCTAAAATTGACCAGTAGATTGATATAGTAAAAAGGAGCTGATGCTTATTAAAAGACCTAATGGCTTTGTGGACTAAAGCAACCTAATCATAAACACAGGGCGGGCTCAAGAACCATGAGAGAAGAGATTTATATTTAATTTTAATAAAGTAATAATACCCAATTTAATGTTTAGGAATATATATTTGTTAATTCAATTCTATCATAGTTTTCATAGTTTTTTTTTATATTATTTATTATAACAAAGTAATGATCCTCAGAATAAACATATCCTGCCTTAAATTCAACACAAGATTGTATAGCGTCACAATGAATCCTTATTAAACCTAATACAAATATTGAGCAAGTTCTAACTAGAGATGTGCGCTGGACCATTTTTGTTGGTTTTGGTTCTAATTTGTCATTCAATTTTGGTTTTTGGATTTAGTTTTTGATTTTGGCTGTGACTGGTTTGGGTTTTTTATTTTTTTTTCCAAAAATGTATAAAACTAAAATCACATAATTTGGGCATTTTATTTACCTCAATAACATTAATTTCCAGTCATTTGAGGTCAATTTTGACCACCTCACAGCTCAAAATATTGATTTTGTCTGCTTTATACCAAAGGCTGCAGCGAGGTTGCTGGTTACTAAGTGACAGAGCAGCGGACAAATTATAGCACATCTAAGAAACATTGGCACACAGCAGTGGCAAAAATTAAAAGTGGTGCAAGATGGCATTGTCCTTGAACAAAGTCACACTGGGGTAGAGAGCGTACTGGGGCACAGTGTGCAGAGCAGTACAAAGAAATAATACAACAATATATTTTTGTAAAACAATTTTAAGCTGGCAGCTCACCTCACACAGCATACTGGGGTGCAGTGTGCAGAAAAGTACAAATAAATACAACAAACTTTTTAATTTTTTTTTTTAAATGGCAGCTCGACCCATACTGTGTGGAGTGAGATCAGTTTTACACATGAGCACTGGGGTACTACAGCATACTGGAGTGCAGTGTGCAGAACAGTATGAGAAACTTATACAACAATGTATTTTTATTTTTTTATTTTTTAACTGTCAGCTCAGCTCACACTGTGTGGAGTCAGACCGCTTTTACATGTTCACGTACTGGGGTGTAGTGACAGTACAAACAAATACAACAATTTTAATTTTTTCAATTTCTTTTTTACCTTTTTTTGCTCACAAATATGGAGTCACATTGTGTGAATGCAGTGGGTGGGACTTGCGGAGTCAGTGCAGCACCACTTTGATGGACTATGGGAACTGGACACAGCTTGTGAAAGGACACAGCACAGCCACTTACATGGACACAGTGAATGAGCTCAGCCCTTAGATGGACACAGTGACAGCAGCCTAAGCCCTTATGGACACAGTGACAGCACTTGTATTGCGCACAGCCACTTGTATGGATACAGCAGAGCAGAGCACAGCATAGAGCAGCATGACTGGAGTGAGTTCCGTCCATGGCTCCTTATATGGAATCCAAAACCCACGAGAATCTGATACCAGGAGGATGACATTGAGCCTCGATCTGGAATCCAAGTCTGCAGGGAACACCTGAGCCACGGCTCGGGTAGACTCAGATTCCATAAGTTTGGAGCAGTTCGGATTCCTAGCTCATCTCTAGTTCTAGCAGTCTATCAGTCCAAAGGCCTAATCACTAAACGATTACAGACATGTCTGTTATAAAAACATCAAAAGAAAACAATGTAGATACAGTAGATTTTATATTAATCTCCATATAGCATCTGAAAAAACATCAGAGAAAACAATATAAACCACAGAGATCCACAAAAAGCCTAACAAATCTAAAAATAACCATAATATCTAATAATGGAGATAAACAAGAGAGGGAGAAAAAAGTAAAGAGCAAGGCAGAACAGTAAAGTAGAACAGTGAAGAAAGTTATAGGAAAGAGAAGAGTTGATCCGCATTTGGTGTTGAATGCTACCAATAACCAGAGCCACAACAAAACAAAGTAGAAAGAAAGCCACACTACAATAGGAGTAAAACACTCAATGTATTCTCATAGGCCACAATCACCTTCAAATCAGGGCAAACCTAAGGGACCTGAGGAACCAAGGGGGGTTGGAAGAAAGAATGGCCATGAAGGCTAAAGCGTACTTGAAGTCCATCCAGCGGGACCAGTTATCTCTAAAGGCCGCATATCCGCCATCTGTGGAAGTTCAGACGCTTTAGAACTACACATTCCAACTTACCATGCACAGTTTTAGCACACCCTGATAGGGCATGCTGGGAAGAGTAGTTTCACAGCATCTAAGGGCCACATGTTGAGTACCCCTGGTATAGTACAATAGTTTTAGTTACAAAACAAATTAGATTGTATATTATTGCAATAATTTTAGATGCTTGAATAACCTTTAATGCTTTGACTCATATCCTATTTTTACAATGGGTGAACTAGTTAAGTAAAAATCCAACAGCAAGTATTTAATCACTATAGATCTTCTAAACACATATTGGCACTTCCTCCTCACTCAGCCAGCTAAGCCAAAGACAACGTACAGCACTCCATTTGGACTGTACTAGTATCAGTTACTTCGGTTTGAGTAACCACGCGCCGCTGCCACCGTTTAGAAACCATGAATAAGCTGTTAAAACCTCATAGGATCTTGCTGGAATATATTTTGGCACATTATAATATTCTCCAGGACTTGGGATTCACATCTACCCAAGAACAAAGCTGTCTTAAAGTACCACAGAGTTAACCTCAAATCCAGTTAAGTGTTCAATAGCCATATCAGAAGTCTGATTGTAGGGATATGTCATCTGACATGGTCAAGTCAAACCTCAGGTTTCTAACTTTGCTAGAGACAATAAAACAGTGTCCTCAACCTCAAAAGAAAACACAACTAAGCACATTTCTGGGTTTGGTTACTAGAGAAGGTTTACATATCTTTTTGTCACTAGGGCGGTGTAATTACTGGATATGTCAAAAAATAACAACCCCGAGCAGTTACTTTGGTCTGATGCCGTGAAAATTACTATTTCAAATTTTCCATCTGCCCTTTGCTCATCTATAGTACACCAAGCCCCATATTTTGTTTGTAGATTTTTCTTTCAAACATGTTTTGGATTGGTGTTGTTAAAAGTTACTTGAACAATAAACTGCTTTAAAATGGGCTGCAGAGGCCCCGTCATACTTGTTGCTGGGAAGAGAATGCTGGTCATTGGCTGTGTCTCATTACATTGGATGCAGGTAAAACGAGAAGGTTACATACTGGTTCTTGGCACTACAAAATTCTTCTTTACAGTGTCACATAGTCCTGAACTCTTATATAAAAATGCTTTACACTATCAGGGAAATAAAGTCTGTGCCACATGATTTGAGACTACCCACACTCAGGGATTATTAGTCCAACAGCACAGAGAATCACAAAATGGCGCTTATTCCCCAACCCTGCCATAACGGCTAATCATTCCTAAACACCACTCCACACAAAACCTCACATCACTGTGTAACACTTTTGTGTCCAAAAGCAGACACTCACAGACTCGGGGGTTTAATTCCCTACATGCATATGAAATGCATTCTGTACCTCAACACGCAGATTATTACATATATCCTGTGTGTTTTAAGGAGTAATAAGTGTAACTGCTTTGCCTAAGCCCTTTTTTAACTCTTTAAATTATTTCAAAGTCTCACCCGCTATAGCAATTGTGTAAATGTTGTCTTGTGTACTTTTGGACAAATACTACAGACTTTGTGAAATTTCAGCAATGGTATCTATATAATCACTAGTCGAAAAATGACCAATCCCTAAAACAATAAATCTGTGATAACCTGTGGGATGGGCATTTTCTCACTCATTTTTATTCTGTCTGCCACGGTGTTCTCCCTGCAGACAAAGACATATTTAAGTCCTGTATTTTTCAAATTTTGACACGTATTGAAAAAAATCTCCCTTTGTTCAACAGTTTCATTTTGGATCAATAAATCAACAACAGATTTTAACCCAAGTGTTCTCAAACCTGTGCCAAAGTTTAATGAAGGTAAACGAGTGAGCTACATAAGCCCAGAGGCCTCCTGGTGAACAGTCATTGTGGATACTGAAAGGTAAAGCAAACAGCAATACTGAACCAGGTATTGGAATAGAAAATAAAAACTTTGTACAGGTTGAGTATCCCATATCCAAATATTCCGAAATACGGAATATTCCGAAATACGGACTTTTTTGAGTGAGAGTGAGATAGTGAAACCTTTGTTTTTTGATGTCTCAATGTACACAAACTTTGTTTAATACACAAAGTTATTAAAAATATTGTGTTACATGACCTTTAGGCTCTGTGTATAAGGTGTATATGAAACATAAATGAATTGTGTGAATGTACACACACTTTGTTTAATGCACAAAGTTATAAAAAATATTGGCTAAAATTACCTTCAGGCAGTGTGTATAAGGTGTATATGTAACATAAATGCATTCTGTGATTAGACTTAGGTCCCATCACCATGATATCTCATTATGGTATGCAATTATTCCAAAATACGGAAAAATCCGTTATCCAAAATACCTCTGGTCCCAAGCATTTTGGATAAGGGATACTCAACCTGTAATATGTTGACATGAAAACATTTTTCCATTACTCCTCAACTGGGCCATTATTGTATAGGATGTGTGTGCAGGTTTTGATATTGCAGATATATAGGCAATTTAGCAGATGACTAAACTATTAACAGTCCAGTGTTAGGGATCTCCAGCACTGTTGTGAGATCCCTAGAACTAATGAGAGGGTCTTCTGCCTATAACAGCCCTTGTTGTTCCCTTAGTGTATGATGTACACACCGGCACTCAAGTTGCCACCATGACTTAAGCCTCTAGCAGTAGGGGCTCACACAACAGGCTGGAGACTGCAGGATTATTGGCTGGACTAATTTGTAACAAAATAACGGATGAGACTGGAACACAGAGGGTTAGGTCAGGACTGAGTTAGGATCTCAGGGTAGGCAGAGGAGGCACTGTGAGGTGAAATATTAGCACTGTTCAGGTGGCAATGATCTTGCAGGCTGAATCTTAGGGAATATACTAAGGAGGTGGACAAAGGGTAAACAAACCCGGAATAAGGCAGGGGTTAAGACTAGCCAAAAGGACAAGCCTTCTGGCAGGCAGATAGTACAGCAAATGGAGGTATTCTCTGGATGGACATAGTAGTCTCAGGATCCTGGACTGGGACCAGTGACTTACAAACACAAGGTATAAGTTATAACTAGAGATGTGCACCGGGAATTTTTCGGGTTTTGTGTTTTGGTTTTGGATTTGGTTCCATGGCCGTGTTTTGGATTCGGACGCGTTTTGGCAAAACCTCCCTGTAAATTTTTGTCGGATTCGGGTGTGTTTTGGGTTTGGGTGGTTTTTTTCAAAAACCCCTCAAAAACAGCTTAAATCATAGAATTTGGGGGTAATTTTGATCCTATAGTATTATTAACCTCAATAACCATAATTTCCACTCATTTCCAGTCTATTCTGAACACCTCACACCTCACAATATTATTTTTAGTCCTAAAATATGCACCGAGGTCGCTGGATGACTAAGCTAAGCGACCCAAGTGGCCGGCACAAACACCTGGCCTATCTAGGAGTGGCAATGCAGTGTCAGACAGGATGGCACTTCAAAATTGGCCCCAAACATCACATGATGCAAAGATAAATAAAAAAGAGGTGCAAGATGGAATTGTCCTTGGGCCCTCCCACCCACCCTTATGTTGTATAAACAGGACATGCACACTTTGACAAACCCATCATTTCAGCTACAGGGTCTGCAACACGACTGTGGCTGAAATGACTGGTTGGTTTGGGCCCCCACCAAAAAAGAAGCAATCAATCTCTCCTTGCACAAACTGGCTCTACAGAGGCAAGATGTCGACCTCATCCTCATCCTCCGATTCCTCACCCCTTTCACTGTGTACATCCCCCTCCTCACAGAGTATTAATTCGTCCCCACTGGAATCCACCATCACAGTTCCCGGTGTACTTTCTGAAGGCAAATGCTGGTAAATGTCTCCACGGAGGAATTGATTATAATTCATTTTGATGAACATAATCTTCTCCACATTTTGTGGAAGTAACCTCGTACACTGATCGCTGACAAGGTGACAGGCTGCACGAAACACTATTTCAGAGAACACACTGGAGGGGGGGGGGGTGGCAACTTAGGTAAAATAAAGCCAGTTTGTGCAAGGGTCTCCAAATTGCCTCTTTTTCCTGCCAGTATACGTACGGACTGTCTGACGTGCCTACTTGGATGCTGTCACTCATATAATCCTTCACCATTCTTTCAATGGTGACAGAATCATATGCAGTGACAGTAGAAGACATGTCAGAAATCATTGGCAGGTCCTTCAGTCCGGACAAGATGTCAGTTTTCGCTCCTGACTGTCCTGCATCACCGCCAGCGGGTGATTTTGGAAATCTGATCCTTTTCCTGGCAGCTCCAGTGGCGGGAGAAAATGAAGGAGGAGCTGTTGGCAGGTCACGTTTCGCTTGACTTGACAATTTTCTCACCAGCAGGTCTTTGAACATCTGCAGACTTGTGCCTGCCGGAAAGAGAGATACAACGTAGGCTTTAAACCTAGGATCGAGCAAGGTGGGCAAAATGTAGTGCTCTGATTTCAACAGATTGACCAACCGTGAATCCTGGTTAAGCGAATTAAGGGCTCCATCCACAAGTCTCACATGCCTAGCGGAATTGGTCCATTTTAGCTCCTCCTTCAATCTCTCCAGCTGCTTCTGCCAGAGCCTGATGAGGGGAATGACCTGACTCAGGCTGGCAGTGTCTGAACTGACTTCATTTGTGGCAAGTTCAAAGGGTTGCAGAATCTTGCACAACGTTGAAATCATTCTCCACTGCGCTTGAGTCAGGTGCATTCCCCCTCCTTTGCCTATATCGTAGGTATATGTATAGGCTTGAATGGCCTTTTGCTGCTCCTCCATCCTCTGAAGCAAATAGAGGGTTGAATTCCACCTCGTTACCACCTCTTGCTTCAGATGATGGCGGTGCAGGTTCAGGAGTGTTTGCTGGTGCTCCAGTCTTCGGCACGCGGTGGCTGAATGCCGAAAGTGGCCCGCAATTCTTCAGGACACCGACAGCATCTCTTGCACGCCCCTGTCGTTTTAAAAAAAATTCTACACCACCAAATTCATTGTATGTACAAAACATGGGATGTGCTGGAATTTGCCCACATGTAATGCACGCACAATATTGGTGGCGTTGTCCGATGTCACAAATCCCCAAGAGAGTCCAATTGGGGTAAGCCAAACTGTGATGATGTTCCTCAGTTTCTGTAAGAGGTTGTCAGCTGTGTGCCTCTTATGGAGAGCGGTGATACAAAGCATAGCCTGCCTAGGAACGAGTTGGCGTTTGGAAGATGCTGCTACTGGTGCTGCCGCTGCTGTTGTTGCTGAAGGAGGAAATACATCTACCCAGTGGGCTGTCACAGTCATATAGTCCTTAGTCTGCCCTGCTACACTTGTCCACATGTCCGTGGTTAAGTAGACATTGGGTACAACTGCATTTTTTAGGAAACTGGTGAGTCTTTTTCTGACGTCTGTGTACATTCTCGGTATCACCTGCCTAGAGAAGTGGAACCTAGATGGCATTTGGTACCGGGGACACACTACCTCAAGAAATTCTCTAGTCCCTGTGAACTAACGGCGGATACCGGATGCACATCAAACACCAACACAGCTGCCAAGGCCAGAATTATCCGCTTTGCAACAGGATGACTGCTGTGATATTTCATTTTCCCCGCAAAGGACTGTTGGACAGTCAATTGCTTACTGGAAGTACTACAAGTGGTCTTCCGACTTCCCCTCTGGGATGACGATCGACTACCAGCAGCAACAACAACAGCAGCGCCAGCAGCAGTAGGCGTTACACTCAAGGATCCATAGGAGGAATCCCAGGCAGGAGAGGACTCATCAGACTTGCCAGTAACATGGCCTGCAGGACTATTGGCGTTCCTGTCTAAGGAGGAAATTGACACAGAGGGAGTTGGTGGTGTGGTTTGCACTGGGAGTTTGGGTACAAGAGGAAGAAGGGATTTAGTTGTCAGTGGACTGCTTCCGCTGTCACCCAAAGTTTTTGAACTTGTCAATGACTTATGATGAATGTGCTCGAGGTGATGTATAAGGGAGGATGTTCCTAGGTGGTTAACGTCCTTATCCCTACTTATTACAGCTTGACAAAGGCAACACACGGCTTGACACCTGTTGTCCGCATTTCTGTTAAAATAATTCCACACTGAAGAGGTGATTTTTTTTTTGTATTTTGACCAGGCATGTCAATGGCCATATTCATCCCACGGACAACAGGTGTCTCCCCGGGTGCCTGACTTAAACAAACCACCTCACCATTAGAATCCTCCTTGTCAATTTCCTCCTCAGCGCCAGCAACACCCATATCCTCATCCTGGTGTACTTCAACAGTGACATCTTCAATTTGACTATCAGGAACTGGACTGCGGGTGCTCCTTCCAGCACTTGCAGGGGGCGTGCAAATGGTGGAAGGCGCAAGCTCTTCCCGTCCAGTGTTGGGAAGGTCAGGCATCGCAACCGACACAATTGGACTCTCCTTGGGGATTTGTGATTTAGAAGAATGCACAGTTCTTTGCTGTGCTCTTGCCAGCTTAACTCTTTACATTTTTCTAGTGGGAGGATGAGTTCTTCCATCATCATGTGAAGCTGAACCACTAGCCATGAACATAGGCCAGGGCCTCAGCCGTTCCTTGCCACTCCGTGTCGTAAATGGCATATTGGCAAGTTTACGTTTCTCCTCAGACACTTTTAATTTAGATTTTTGGGTCATTTTACTGAACTTTTGTTTTTTGGATTTTACATGCTCTCTACTATGACATTGGGCATCGGCCTTGGCAGACGACGTTGATGGCATTGAATCATCTCTGCCATGACTAGTGGCAGCAGTTTCAGCACTAGATGGAAATGGATCTTGATCTTTCCCTATTTTACCCTCCAAATTTTTGTTCTCCATTTTTTTAATGTGTGGAATTATATGCCAGTAATATATCAATAGCAAGGGCCTACTGTACTGTACTACTATATATATACTGGTGGTCCCCAAAATGCTGCACTGTACTACTATACTGCTCACAAACAATGCAGCACAGATATGGATGCTTGAAGTGACACGGAGCTGCAAGATACAGCAATGACCTACTGTACTGTACTACTATATATATACTGGTGGTCCCCAAAATGCTGCACTGTACTACTATACTGCTCACAAACAATGCAGCACAGATATGGATACTTGAAGTGACATGGAGCTGCAAGATACAGCAATGGCCTACTGTACTGTACTACTATATATACACTGGTGGTCCCCAAAATGCTGCACTGTACTACTATACTGCTCACAAACAATGCAGCACAGATATGGATACTTGAAGTGACACGGAGCTGCAAGATACAGCAGTGGCCTAGTGTACTGTACTACTATATATATACTGGTGGTCCCCAATATGCTGCACTGTACTGCTATACTGCTCACAAACAATGCAGCACAGATATGGATACTTGAAGTGACACGCAGCAGATATTGAGCACTGATCATCATTATACTGTCTAGAACTTAGTCTGACACGGAGCTGCAAGATACAGCAATGGCCTACTGTACTGTACTACTATAATACTGGTGGTCACTACAATGCAGCATACTGAGCACAGATATATGCAGCACACAGAGCACAGATATTGAGCTTTTCAGGCAGAGAACGTAGCCACGTCCTCTCCACTCAATCTCCAATGCACGAGTGAAAATGGCGGCAATGTGCGGCTCTTTATATGGAATACGAATCTCGCGAGAATCCGATAGCGGGATGATGACGTTCGGCCTCGTTTGAGTTAACCGAGCAAGGCAGGAAGATCCGAGGCTGCCTCGGACCTGTGAAAAACACGTGAAGTTCGGGGGGTTCGGATCTCGACGAACCGAACCCGCTCATCTCTAGTTATAACTGGCAGGACTTGCTGGTCTGACTTACAACAACAAAAGGGAAATAAGCGCTTCACTTGTTCTGTTAATTGCAGACAGAGTTTCTCTATTTCTGTCTTCTATGTTCTGAGATCTCCCGAAGGACAAACACAGGCAGACAGTATATTATCCCATCAAAGGTACATTGTCATTGTCATATATGTCAGGGTCTCTATATGTATCACATCTGTAACTCAATTCTAATAGGGGCATGTAGCAAATGATTCCTTCTCGGGATTAAAGGTACATATGATTCTCATTTCATATAGACATTGTATACATTTTGCAGAGATCAGTTCATGTGCACAGCTAATCTGACGCACGTTTTGTTATATGCTTCATATAGCGAAATCATATTACGATTATAATCATATTACAATTATAATCATATTTGTCACGATCCGGGTAACTAGATACAGGTTCCTACCTGTTAGGTGCCTCCTGAGATTGGCTCAGTGAGCAAGGGCCGGGCTCGCTGAGTCCCTCTTAGTCTTAGTCCCGTCGCGGCTGTCACTGCCGCACCCGTGGTCCTCTGTTGGATGTGTGTCCTCTGTGTGCTCCGGCCGCCGCTTCCATTCCTGTGGCCGCTGTGCACGTCTGGGCGCAAGGAGTTTCTACTGCTGCGGCCTCCGCCGCCATTGTTGTTTAACACATGGTTTCAGAGTGCTTCTTTCCCCTTCAATGTCCGTCTATAGGCGCAGCCATGTTGGACTTGGATCACGTCACCAATCTCACCTATCCACACTGCTGCTGGAGCCAGGGCATAATTGTCAGCCAATCCCTGCTATCCAGCAGGTATAAATATCCTGTCCCAGCACCCAGAAGGTTGTCAGTGCTTCAATTGTCTCTCCGGCGATTCCAGTGTGCAGTTCACTGGGGACTCTCCTGTGTACCTTTCCTGTAGCATAGCCTGACTCTCTGATGGTTTTCTTCTGCGGTGCAGTTCCAGCTCTCCTGTACTAGTGCCCTGTGGTGCAATCTGCCTCTTTAGTTCCCGCACCCAGCACTAGTAGAGTGTATGACTCCGGCTTTCCAGCAGCCCCTCTCCAGCAGTCCTCTGAGTATCTTCCTGCCGGTACTCACTATTATTGTAGAGTACAAAACCTGCGAACCCCAGCTTCATTCACAGTTTACCTGTGAACCCCAGCTTCATTCACAGTTTACCTGCAAACCCCAGCTTCATTCACAGTTTACCTGCGAACCCCAGCTTCATTCACAGCTTACCTAAAAACCCTAGCTTCATTCACAGTTTACCTGCGAACCCCAGGTTCATTCTCATCCCAGTTTCACTCTCAACATTATCTACGATCCCCAGCATCACCTTATACCTCACCTGGGTTCCCAAGTAATATATAGCACTCCAACTCATACTCCGGATTACTGGTCTTAACCAGTTGTGTGCTTGTTATTCCACTGTGACATTTATTGTTTGGTTGCACCTTATTGACTTTTTATGATTTAATAAAAACCCTCAAAGGCATCTCCGGTTGTCGTGGTCACCCCTTCGGGCAACTGGTACTACTGCCTTAGCGCATGTCTAGGAGTCCGCTCTCGCCTCCTAAATTACGGTACCCGTCAGCCCCTACAGCTGAGGCTTCCAGTTACCGACACCAGCACTCAGTTGTGACAGTAAGCACTGACCTGATGGTTCCGGTCGGAGACCAAGTCCAAGGGACCAGGCCGATGCAAGAACTGGCAGCCTGTCTTGAACATCAGGAGGCTGCACAAGGCCATGTTATCCGGTGTCTCCTGGACTTCTGCTCCTGACTGGATGAAATTCAAGTTACCCTTCAAGGGTCAGGGGCGTCCAGTATGCCGACAGTAGTACCTCCGGTGGTATCCCCACCCACCATACCCAATTCTCCTCCACGTCTCCACTTGCCGACACCTGCTAAGTATGATGGATCCCCAAAAGCCTGCAGGGGTTTCCTAAACCAGTGCAAGATCCAATTTGAGTTGCAATCCAGCAGTTTTCCTACAGACTGCACTAAAGTTGCGTACATCATCTCGCTACTCAGTGGCTCTGCACTCAACTGGGCATCACCCCTATGGGAAAAATCAGATACCCTGCTGTCATCCTACTCTGACTTCGTGGCTACATTCAGACGTATCTTTGATGAGCCAGGTCGAGTGTCATCAGCTTCTTCTGAGATCCTTCGGCTGCGTCAGGGGACACAAACTGTAGGTCAGTATTTAGTACAATTCCAGACGTTGGCATCTGAAGTCTCCTGGAATGAGGAAGCCCTCTATGCAGCTTTCTGGCAAGGCCTGTCTGAACGTATTAAAGATGAGCTCACCACTAGAGACTTATCCGCGAAATTGAATGAGCTTGTATCGCTCTGCACTAAAGTTGACCTACGGTTCTGTGAAAGGGCTATGGAGCGAGGCAGGTCAACAGTTCATAAGACTTCTTCTGCTCCTCCTCCTCGTCAGCCATCTCTATCCAAAAATGAACCTATGCAGATAGGTAATTCACGACTTTCTCCAGCAGAGCGCAGAAGACATCTATCCAATCGCCTTTGCCTATACTGTGTTGCACCTTCCCACCGAATTAATGCCTGTCCCGAGCGTCCGGGAAACTCCAAATCCTAGCCCGCCAAGGAGAGGGTCAGATAGGAGTGATGTATTCCTCTCCATCTTCAAGTGACTGCAACCTCTCAGTTTCTCTTCAGGTGGCTCAGCGTACCAAGAATCTTATTGCCTTATTGGATTCTGGAGCAGCCGGGAACTTTATTACTGAGAAATTTGTTAAGCAGTGGTCTCTACCCACTGAGAGACTGTCATCTCCTATATCTTTAACTGCCATGGACGGCAGTAGGATTCCTGATGCGGTGATTACCTCCAAGACCCTACCTATTCATCTGAAGGTAGGGGTTCTGCATACAGAGTTGATTTCCTTCCTGGTAATCCCAAGGGCCACTCATCCTGTGGTTCTAGGCCTCCCATGGCTTCGTTTGCATAATCACCAAGTTGATTGGAAGATGACCCATATCCTGGCATGGGGTCCTTCCTGTTCCAAGACATGTCTACATAAAGTGCTTCCAGTTTGCAAATCCTCTTCTAAGTCTCCTGATGTTCCACCTTCTCCATATCAGGATTTCACCGATGTATTCAGCAAGTCTTCACCCAGTATCCTTCCTCCCCATAGAGAATGGGACTACCCTATCTATCTCATTCCAGGGAAAACTCCTCCTCGTGGACGCATATATCCATTGTCATTGCCTGAGACTCACTCCATGGAGAAGTATATCAAGGAAAATCTGGCTAAAGGGTTCATCCGGCCGTCCTCCTCTCCAGCTGGCGCAGGCTTCATCTTTGAAAAGAAG
This sequence comes from Pseudophryne corroboree, assembly GCF_028390025.1. Classification (NCBI taxonomy): domain Eukaryota; kingdom Metazoa; phylum Chordata; class Amphibia; order Anura; family Myobatrachidae; genus Pseudophryne; species Pseudophryne corroboree. The sequence continues at coordinate 70,161,307 of NC_086454.1, read as the reverse complement.
AAAGATGGTGGCCTGCGGCCTTGTATTGACTACTGGGGTCTGAATGACATCACAGTGAAAAATCGGTACCCTCTGCCGCTTATCACCGAGTTGTTTGACCGCGTCAGTGGAGCCACTATCTTCACTAAGTAATATCTGAGGGGTGCTTATAATCTCATCCGAATCCGGAAGGGTGACGAGTGGAAGACTGCTTTTAACACCCATGATGGACATTATGAGTACCTCGTCATGCCTTTCGGACTCAGCAATGCTCCAGCGGTATTCCAACACTTCGTGAATGAAATCTTCAGAGACATCCTTTATTGTCATGTTGTGGTTTATCTCTATGATATCCTTATCTACGCGAATGATCTGGAGCAACATCGTTTCTGGGTGAAAGAAGTTTTGTCCCGTCTTCGTACCAATCATTTGTATTGCAAACTGGAAAAGTGCGTCTTTGAAGTTAAATCCATCCCGTTCCTGGGGTATATTGTATCCGGTTCTAGTCTGAAGATGGACCCCGAGAAGCTTCAAGTGATTCAAGATTGGCCAACTCCTGTAACCCTCAAGGGCATCCAGAGATTCCTAGGGTTTGCCAATTACTACCGGAAATTGACTCGATACTTTTCCACTGTTGTAGCGCCTATTACAGCTCTTACCCAAAAAGGGTGCCAACCCTTCCAAATGGTCAGAAGAAGCTACACAAGCCTTTCATTTGTTGAAACAAAGATTCATCTCCGCTCCAGTTTTGAAACAGCCAGATACCAGTCTGCCCTTCATCCTTGAGGTGGATGCCTCTTCCGTTGGAGTGGGAGCAGTACTGTCTCAAAGAGCTAATGATGGTCATTTACATCCTTCTAGCTACTTCTCATGAAAGTTCTGAATCGCTTTCATTCAGCACTTCCCTCTGCTCCCAAAGTCCAGACTCAACGTGGTATTGAGTATGAGGTCGCCAAGATCCTGGATTCTTGTATTAGAAATGGTTGTCTCTCATAGATTGGAAGGGCTATGGTCCTGAGGAACGTTCCTAGATAAATGCATCTGATGTCCATGCTCCTAAATTGATCCAGAAATTTCATTTCAGATTTCTGTGAAAACCTAAGAAGTGTCCTGGGACTACTCCTAAAGGGGGGGTACTGTCACGATCCGGGTAACTAGATGCCGGTTCCTACCTGTTAGGGTTATAGCTAGGTTTTTGGTTACTGCCTGCAGCACTGGTTTAAGCGGCCTCCTCATTGTATGCGCTTACGGTGGTGCAGCACTCTTAGTCCCATCACGGCTGTCACTGCCGCGTCCGTGGTCCTCTGTTGGATGTGTGTCCTCTGTGTGCTCCTGCCGCCGCTTCCATTCCTGTGGCCGCTGTGCGCGTGGAGTTTCTACTGCTGCAACCTCCGCCACCATTGTTGTTTAACACATGGTTTCAGAGTGCTTCTTTACCCTTCAATCTCCGTCTATGGGCTCAGCCATGTTGGACTTGGATCACATGTCACCATTCTCACCTATCCACAGTGCTGCTGGAGCCAGGGCATAATTGTCAGCCAATCCCTGCTATCCAGCAGGTATAAATATCCTGTCCCAGCACCCAGAAGGTTGTCAGTGCTTCAATTGTCTCTCCAGCGATTCCAGTGTGCAGTTCACTGGGGACTCTCCTGTGGACCTTTCCTGTAGCATAGCCTGACTCTCTGATGGTTTTTTTCTGCGGTGCAGTTCCAGCTCTCCTGTACTAGTGCCCTGTGGTGCAATCTGCCTCTTTAGTTCCCGCACCCAGCACTAGTAGAGTGTATGACTCCGGCTTTCCAGCAGCCCCTCTCCAGCAGTCCTCTGAGTATCTTCCTGCCGGTACTCACTATTATTGTAGAGTACAAAACCTGCGAACCCCAGCTTCATTCACAGTTTTCCTGTGAACCGCAGCTTTATTCACAGTTTACCTGCGAACCCCAGCTTCATTCACAGTTTACCTACGTACCCTAGCTTCATTCACAGCTTACCTACGAACCCTAGCTTCATTCACATTTTCCTGTGAATCCCAGTTTCACTCTCAACTTTATCTACGATCCCCAGCATCACCTTATACCTCACCTGGGTTCCCAAGTAATATATAGCACTCCCACTCATACTCCGGATTACTGGTCTTAACCAGTTGTGTGCTTGTTATTCCACTGTGACATTTATTGTTTGGTTGCACCTTATTGACTTTTTATGATTTAATAAAAACCCTCAAAGGCATCTCCTGTTGTCGTGGTCACGCCTTCGGGCATCTGGTAATACTGCCTTAGCGCATGTCTAGGAGTCCTCTCTCGCCTCCTAAATTCCGGTACCCATCAGCCCGTACAACTGAGGCTTCCAGTTACCGACACCAGCCCTCAGTTGTGACAATATTACAATTATAATATAGACAGACAGTAGACACTGCAAGCTATAATAACGGTTATGTATCTAGACCTCTAACCTGGACATAAACTACATAAGATCATGATGCTTGCCGCATCACAGAAGGTTAACTCTATCTTGATCATAGACTGCAGCCAGATTATAATCACATAATAGAGGGACATAAAACCTAATGAGCCCTAAGTGAAAAATTATTAATTAATTTTTTGCATCTGTGCTGTATAAATACGCCCAATAGAACGGTGAATAAAATCTCTATTGGTGTACTGACATTTACATTACTGGTGCTAGTTTTTGCACGATAGTAATACAATAATCCCACTATAGCACATTGGCACTAATTTTCAGTGGTCGCAATTGTGTACACATGGAATACACTAGTACTCATTCTCAATGACCATAAATGTCCACTCCCGATAATACTGTCTGTATGTACACATATGAATAGTAGTGGGAATCATCCACTACCATTTCTTTTCATTATTTTTTTTTTTTTTACAAGATACTTAACTTTGGAACTGATAAACTGAAAGGCACCAGAATTGAACAGTGGGGATATTTACTGTCAACACTGATTTTAATACTCACCCATTAAAATTGAACATATGGGTTTGTAGAGAGCACTATATTCCTCCAAGGTGCTTTATAATAAGGGAGACAGAAGTCTATTGTAGAAAAACCCAGTGGATACAATTCGGTACATAGAGATCTTGAATTATATGTAACAATTGTGTTTCTATATTGTATCACTGTTCCTATCAGGCTGAGTAGCCAACTGAACATAAATAATTGAGTTATATGTAATGACGGTGTATTCATACTATATCATATTCTGGGTACAGAATACCTTAAGGGAATTTTCCCAGTGTATGACAATTTTTACAGGAACTGTGATCTAGAGAGGCATTAAACATAGAGATATGGGTACACATTGATATGAATAAATTCAATAATTAAATGACACAGACTTTCAGTGGGCAGCAATTTATTTTAACCACACAATTTCTATCTTTTCACTTACTTGATTTTATCTTATATCTCGCTAGTTTTTTATCCTATGATACAAAATATTAAAAGTTATCTTTTATAAGACGAATTATTGTGCACCACATTAGGGCAATCAATTTTCCTTCCCTCCTTTCCCTTTGTATTGAAAGTAGAATATTATTCACCTCCATATTCTAAACCTACAGCATGTATTAATCATAGCATGAGGCTGACTTATAGCAAGCTTAAATGGAAATAAATGAACAACGTACATTTTCTAAAAAAAACTAACATAAAACCCATTGTTTCACCTTGCTGGACGTATACAAATTCCAATATATCACTAATATGATCTCATCAACTATGGTTACCTAGATTTGACAACAGACATCTCACTAGCTTCTTGCAACCATTTCTTTATACATTTTAGTAACAATTAAACTCCTAAAGCAAACATTGTATCTATGTAGCACTTTCTACTGGAAAAGGCTAGTGGCTTAAGGACATTGGCACGGAAACAAAGGGAAAAGAAAAACATCCATTAAGAAATGTTCCATAAAATCACATTATTACAAACAGAAACCTTGTTATAAAAACCATTTAGACTCAAACTCCATGTTTAACCCTTTTGAAGTTAGAGTCTTTAATTCGTATATGGGGGGTAATTCAGACCTAATTGTAGCAACAACTTTGTTAGCAGTTGGGCAAAACTAGGGCCCTCATTCCGAGTTGATCGCTAGCTGCTTTCGTTCGCAGCGCAGCGATCAGGCAAAAAAAATGGCAAATCTGTGCATGAGTATGGCGCGCACTGCACACGCACATCGTACTTTCACAAAAGCCGATGCAATTTTACACAAGCTCTAGCGACGCTTTTCAGTCGCATTGCTGGCCACAGAGTGATTGACAGGAAGTGGGTGTTTCTGGGTGGTAACTGACCGTTTTCGGGGAGTGTGTGAAAAAACGCAGGCGTGCCAGATAAAATTGCAGGAGTGGCTGGAAAAACGTAGGCGTGGCTGGGTGAACGCAGGGCGTTTGTGATGTCAAAACCGGAACTAAATAGTCTGAAGTGATCGCAAGGTAGAAGTAGGTCTGCAGCTACTTTGAAACTGCACATTTTTTTTGTAGCAGCGCTGCTATCCTTTCGTTTGCACTTCTGCTAAGCTAAAATACACTCCCAGAGGGTGGCGGCTTAGCATTTGCACTGCTGCTAAAAGCAGCTAGCGAGCAGACAATTCGGAATGAGGGCCCATGTGCACTGCAGGGTGGGCAGATATAACATGCTCAGAGAGAGTTAAATTTGGGTGGGGTGTGTTCAAACTGAAATATAAATTGCAGTGTAAAAATAAAGCACTTACCCAAATCTAACTCTCTCTGCAAATTTTATATCTGCCACACCTGCAGTGCACATGGTTTTGCCCAACTCTTAACAAATTTGCTGCTATGATCAGGTCTGAATTACCCCCATGGTTTTCATTTCAAGTTTTGCAAGGCATATTTCCATATTCCTAGTATGCCACTCACATTTGCATTGCTGGTCTGAATGCCTTTTAAAAGAGACCAGGACTAATCAGCAGCACTTGAGAGAAGAGCACCTCTAATTAGTAAATTTGTGCAGCTGCCCCGCTGTGTGTCTCCCCAATCCTGACAGTGGAGACAGCCCCAGGATCCCCTGCGGCCGCCCTGCATCCTCATAGCCTAGCGTCCATCGGGGATCGCCGGGCAAAAGTGATGGTTGACTAGTGATGGCTGGAACCCGCAGGTGGGACGAGCCGCGGTGGTGGCTCGTAACAATATCCCCCTTTGAGGAGCGGTTAAGGAACCCCTAGAACTGGGCTTATTAGGAAAATCTCTGAAGAAATATTTCTTAAATTCTGGTGCATGAAGAAATCTTCCAGGAATCCATGCTCTCTCTTCAGGACCGTAGCCCTTCCAATGGATTAAGAAATGTACCTGCCCCGTACAAGCTTGCAGTACAGGATCTGCTCCACCACATACTCTTGGTGACCTTGGACAATAAGTGGGGAAGGTTTTCTAATGCGACAAACTCTGAACCTTTCAGAAAAGAATGCTGGCTTGAGGAGAGAGCAATGAAATGTGTTTTTTATCTTCAGAGACTTGGGTAACAAGAGACAGAAGACTACGAGATTAATTTGTTAAATTATCTGAAATGGTCCGATATATTGAGGTTCCAACTTCTGAGATGGCTGACAAAGTTTTATATTCTAGACGGACTCACTCTAAATTTACATAGTTTCCAACTTCTGTCTGCAACATTTTTTGAGGGGAATGAGGCCTTATTGAGAGTTTGATGCACATTTTTCCATATCATTCTGAGACTAGTCACAGGAATAGAAGAAAAACATGTTTTTGAGTGGGATCAAATAATTTGATCTGGAATGATATCCAGAAACACAGACAAAAGGTGACATAGCAGTAGAAGAGTAACATGAGTTGTTATATGCAAATGTCACCAAAGGCTGATGCTCAGCCCAGTCATTATGACATTTCAAGACATAGCAGTGGATATATTGCTTGAGTGACTGATTAACACATTCTGTCTGCCCATTTGATTGTGGGTGATAGCCATAGGAAAAACTAAGATTGATACCTAAATTAGCATGGCTTGGAAGGCACAGGCAATGGCAACAGATGACCATAGGTGACCCCAAGATGCCTAGATGTTTTATTGCAGTGAAAGTCAATGTTAACTCTCCTACAAATTTCTCAGCAACAAATAGAAGTTGGAGTTGTTCCAGAGGGTGCTGAGCCTGCATGGACTGAATTTGAATAACTAGATCCTGGGTCAGACCTGCATGGATACACACAGTGGGAAGGATAAGTATTGGAGGACTGGAAAAATCTTGGAGAGGAAGGAAACTTAATTTATGTTACATTATCTAGGCCTGTAGATGATATTAAATTTGAATCTAGCAAAGAATAATGTCCATCATGCCTGTCTCAAGTTTAATCTCTTTGCTAACTCAACATAGGATAAGTTTTTGTGGTCAGTGAAGACAGTGATGGTATGTCTTGCATCCTCCAACCTCAAAGGCCCATTTGATAGCTAGAAGTTCCTGATTTCAAACATCAGAAGTAACCTCTGCAGAGAAAAATTTTCAAAATAAAAAAACACAGATATATTCTGGAGTTCTTAGGATATCTATGGGAAAGGACTGCCCCTACACCTACTTCCAAATAGTCCCCTTCCACCAAGAATGGTAACTCTGGATTAGGATGACAAAGGACAGGGGCAGACACAAAGGCCTTCTTCAGATCTTCAAAGGCCTAGAGAGCTTGGGGCACCCAGTGAGAGGTGTTCTTTTCTTGGTCAACTGAACAATAGGTGCATCTATAGTGGCAAAGGAGCAGATGAACCTCTGATAATAATTTTCAAAACCTAGGAAGCTCTGGATGGCCTTTAGCCTGGTTGGATGAACCCAATCTAGAATTGCCTTAATCTTACTAGGATCCATGGAGAATCCATTAGGAGTGATGACATACATTTTCCACCTCAAATTTGCACTTTTCCAGCTTGGCATAGAGATTGTTCTCAAGAAGCTTTTGAAGCACCAACTTGACATGACGGTGATGCTCCATTAAAGACTGGGACTAAATCAAGATGTCATTTAGGTGTACAACAATGAATTTTCCAAGATACTCCTGAAGGACATCTATAATTAAATCTGGTATACTGCAGGAGCATTAGATAACCCAAATGGCATGACTAGGTACTCAATGCCCTGAGTGAGTGTTGCATGCCATCTTCCATTTATCCCTCTTCTTGATTCAAATAAGATTGTATGCTCCATGGAGATCGATCTTTAAAAAGATGACTGCCTCTTGGTCAATGAGAACTGAGATTAGAGGTCGTGGATAAGGATTTTTAACTATGACCTTATTGAGACCCCTATAGTCTATGCAGGGTCGTGCCAGACCATCTTTCTTTGCCACAAATAAAAAATCCACTCCTACGGGTGACTTAGAAAGGTGGATGAATTCTTTACTAAGATTTTCCTGGATGTAATCCTGCATGGCCTTTGATTTCTGGAATGAAAGAGAGCATATAATCTGCCTTTAGGAAGCCTGGCACCATGTATATTATATGGACGATGGGGTGGAAGAAAGTCCACTTTTTTTTTTAAATACATTGGAGTAGGCATGATAAGTGAGTGGAAACTCCTCTGGAATTGGCTGCAGGACCCGAACCAATAAAAACAAGCATTGAGAAATGCATTCAAGACCCCAACAAATGAGCTCACCTGACTTCAAATTCAAGACAGGATTATGGTCCCGTAGCCATGGAAGACCTAAGACTATTTCAGCCATAGTACAGTGGACAAGGTGGAAAGACAGAACCTCAAAATGTAAAGCACCAATTGCCAAGCTGAGTGATGGTGACTTTACCATTAAGGAGGGGGCATCCATTCAGGCCACAGATTGTGATAGATTACTCCAGTTTTTCTGCGAGGATTCCCAGAGACTGGGCAAAGGTGATGTCCATAAAATTTCTCTTTTGCTCTTCCGATCTCTCGAGAACCACTCCAGAAATTTAAGCTTGGGTTCCATTGCTGCTGCCTGACCCGAAGCAATTTACCTTCTACTCTCCTCTTGGGAGGTGACCTGAAGAGACAGGGCTTGCATTTGCTGAGTGATATTCTGGATCTGGTTGGCCAGGACTTGAGCAAGATTTTGTGGAGTTGGAACCATTCTAAACAATACTCACAATGCCAGCAATTTTATGTCTGGTTGTAATATTAGTGAAAGTTTCTACTGCCTATAAGAGCTGCCCCATTTTCCCTTAGTGTATGATGTATACATCGGCACTTAGGATGCGACCAGGAATTAAACCTCTAGCAGTAGGGGGTCACACAAAATGCTGAAGTCCACAAAAGAACTGACAAGACTGGAACACAGAGGGTTAGGTCAGGACTGAGTCAGGAGCTCAGTGTAGGCAAAGGAGACACTGTGAGGTGGAATATTAGCACTGTGCAGGTGGTAATAATCTTGCAGGCTAAATCTTAGGTACTTTAATACACTGAGGAGCAGAACAAAGGCTAAACAAAGCTGGAACAAGACAGGGGATCAGGCTAGGCAAAAAGGCCAGACTTCTAGCAGGTAGGTAATATAGCAGATGGATAGAGTATCCACAGGATCTTGGGACAGGGACCAGCAGCTTACACACACAAGGTATAAGCTATAACCAGCAGGGTTTGCTGATCTGAATGCATTTTATAAAGAAAAAACAAAAGGGTTTTTCCCAAGCACCCTAAGGGCTATTAGTAACAAGACCTGTAAACTATATAATATTAGAAAATTTTGAGATCTTGGTTACATATATTTTGCAAAAAATATGATAAGCCTCCAGGCCACTTCATGGCATCTCTATTGCTGAAGGTCCCTAATCCTAAGTATAAGTCCAGATTGTGGACCCCACAAAGCTGGCTCAGGCCCAACCTCCCCAGGGCAGCACACCATTGAGACACTAAAGTGTTAATATGTGTAAATAGGAAAAAAAGCAGGAGCTATGTGATACAAAAATAAGGGTCAGTAAAATACTCAAAAGAGTAGTATTAGTGGAAAATAAATGGGAGTGTTACAAAAGAGTTAAATAAATATTATGGTGTGCCCGGTCACACCAAATCCAGGGGCTACCACACCCCAAACTAACACACAGCAATAATAATTCTATCTACACTCACTTACAAAGCACTCATCCACTCCTCTCCCACTTACATCTCTGACCTTATCTCCCTTTACTCTCCCACCAAGCCTCTTCGCCCTGCTAATGCACGCCAACGCTCCTGTCTGCTGATTACTTTCTCCCACTCCTATCTCCAAGATTTTTCATGTGCTGCTGCCTTACTCTGGAATTCTCTACCTCTCCACCAATCTACAGAACTTCAAACAGGCTCTTAAGACCCACTTCTTTACCAAACCCAGTCAGATCTCATCCTAACCCTCTGTCCCATGCTCGGTCTACCCAATCTGTGTCACCCCTGTCTATCTGCCCCTCCCATTTAGAATGTAAGCTCTCACGAGTAGGGCCCTCTTCCCTCATGTGCATATCCTTTTCTTATTTTAATAATCCTCAACTGCCCAAAACCTGCAGTTTTTGGCCACCTTGATACTTATCTCAGTGTTGTCTACTGATGTAGTTATGCTTAGTTACCCTGTACTTGTCCTATATTGCCTTCAACTGTAAGTCACTGTTTTCCTGTTTTGATTATGTGCATATGTACTCTGTAGTTGGGCACTGCAGAACCCTTGTGGCGCCATGTAAATAAAGGATAATTATAATAATAATATTGGTCATATAATTGCTTAATGTAAGGCCACATGATAATGGCACATACAAAATATATCCAGATTGAGAGCTAGCTTACCTGGAGTCACCCCCATATACTCCAAATGGCACTACAGGACACAGCATGCCCTCCTAATGCTGGATCCGTCTTTGTCTCTCTTAACTGCAATATATAATGGCAAACTGCTCTAATCAAATTGGTAGCATTCATCAGGTGCTGTGGGAGGGGGTTACTCTAGGCAAGAAAAAACAAAAGGGTTTTTTCTTATCTAGAGTAAGCCCCTTCCGCAGCACTTGATAAGAGCAGTTTGCCATTATATATTGCCTTTTAAAAAGACCAGGACCAATTAGCAGCGCTGGAGAAGAGAGCACCTCTATTGACTAATTTTGAGCAGCTGCTGCGCTGCACGTCTCCATGATCCTTGCTGACAGTGGAGACAGCCACATGATCCCCTGTGGCCGCCTGGTGTCCTCGTTGCCTAGCAAACGTCCGGGATCGCCAACAGTGTTAGTTTTGAGTTTTTGACAAGGATTTTCGATTTAGTTTTAGTCTCTGTCGCTTGCTTATAATTGTATTTGGTTTGAAGTCACATTTTAGTCCTTTTCTTTTGCTTTGTTTTAGTCAAGATTTAGTGGATCTCAGTTTTCATTTTAGTTTAAGTTTAGTCAATGTTTTAGTCATAACTTTTTCAAAGATATATTTATGCTGTGATGGATTTTGCTGAAGAACATTTCTCTAAAATTCCCTTGAGAAGTTTGCATACCTTTAAATATCTATTTAGTAATCTACGCTCAGTAGCCTTAGAATATATTACATGCTGAATCTGACTTAATAGTGCTCACATATATCATATACAAATTAATGCCTTAAGGTTGTTAAAATAAACTAGTGCAAAACACAATGATATTTCCTTCACAGTAGGTCATATTTATTTTCTTAAAATATCTAAAACACATAATTGTTCTTTAAAAATGTAAAACCCTACTTCCAGTGTTAATTTTAAATTTAGATTTAGTCTTAGTCATTTTTTTTTTTTTTTTTCTTTTTGTTAGTTAAGATTTAGTTAGTGGACCTCAGTTTTCCCTTTAGTCTAATTTAGTCCTGAAATAAACTGTAGCCGTCAAATACATTTTGTCAAAATATTCGTGGTGGCTGGGACCTGCGAGAGGGACGAACAGCTGCGATGGCTTGTAACATTCAGTTTCTTAACCACTGTTACATGGTTAAGTGAGCAGAACTTAAGCAGTGTGTCTGATGCAAAAGGTTAGCTGTGCAGGAATACTGGAAGACAGTGTGGATTGCATGTAATCACAGTACACACTCAGTAAAGATCTCCGTGGCCATTTTGTGATAGGGCATGAAGCCTCCCTGGAGAACAGGAAGACTAAAATATGCGCAGTAGCACACTCTTCTTTAAACAACTGTCTCAGTGCCAGTGTCATCTATATAACTGTGGACTAAATTAAACAAGAAAAATTTAGCGGCCTACTCATCATCACTTAAGAGCCTGTTACACATTCATTATTAAGAGTCAAATATACACCAAACTCAGAAAACCTTGAAGTTATCAGAGTTTGCCTGTGAGAATAAATACCATCTTTAGATGGCACTGGTTCTCTGAGCCACGCTCGTTCCTATAGCAACGAAGTCCGTTGTTGTGAAGAGAGATCTGAGTGGATCCTTTCACTGAAGTAGCAGTGCTACTGATAGTGGGGATAATATCTTTTTTGCTGAATTACCTGTGGTGATAAGTAAACCCCATCATAACTCGCGTGAGTTTCATATTTCGGCTGCGGGGTACACTGGGCTCCACAGGGAATGACATTGGGGTGTAGCGTAGGATCTTGATCCGAGGCACCAACAGGCTCAAAGCTTTGACCTTCTTTCCAGAATGCCTTGCGCCGCCTCCTCTATAACCCCGCCCCTGTGCACAGGAGCTCAGTTTTGTAGTTGGTGCCATTCAGTAAGCAGGCATACAACAGGGGGGCTGCTCCAGCAGCCCTGAACAGAAGCTTTTAATGAAAAATGAAGACTTCAAGGACTGCAGCAGAGACGCTGACTGTGTTAGATGTCAGTCAGACATCTCCTGCTGCAGCTCCATCACCTCCCCCAGCTGTGCTGTTTACTCCCGCGCCCTTGTTGCCGGGTACTTACAACGGAGGCCCGGTTTCTTCCAGTTAGTCACACACACACTACCGCTGTTCTCCTGGATCACGTGGCCGCACTCAGGGAGGAGGTAAGTGGGTCCCCTTGGTGGGACCCGCTGTAAATCGCGCACCCGCGCGGCCGGTGGGAGGTGGGCCACATGCGCTGGCGTGTACACTGTGGCAGTACAGGGACCCCACAAGACCACCAGGGCAAAGGCATAGGTTGGTTTCCTCTCATAAACCGTTTATATAAGCCCACAGTACCCGGTGGTGAAGTCCAGCAGGGGGATAAGGCTTTGACCTGTAGCCCCTCCCCTAGCCCCAGGGCACCATTTAGAGTAAATGTTCCCGCCCTAGAGCTGCATATCTCTCTCTCCCCCACTCCCTGTCAGCATTTGGGCGCCATTAGGACAAGCTAAGCTGATCCTGGGACTGTTTGGGCAAATCTTCCTCTGTAAAGCCGGCTGCATGTCAGTGCTGTGCATTTTACAGGACACAAGTATTCTACATGTCTGCTGACAGTTTACATTAAGAAAGAGTGCATTTAGTCAGGGTTATATAGTACAAGTACCCTGTGATATACATCCAGTCTTTACTGTGCATTGTTATATCTATTGAGTGTATAGCTATACTTAGTATTACTCTGTATTGCTAGTCCAGTGCAGTTTTATTGCATGTCATAATTTCTGCATTGTACAATGTGACTATGTGTGTGTGCATATAGCTGCTGTGTGACCTCCATTTCGTGTATCTCACTCAGATTGCTATCCCTATATTATATAACCTGAGGGGGCTAAGTACATCAGGTTTATCATTTAATATAGGTAGTTCACAGGATATACTCAGTGTGTATCTCTGTGATTTTTAGTCACCATATACCTCTAGAATTCCCTATTTGTGCTGAAATACACTGCATAGGGGGTTCTTGTCAGGTATTGTGCTGTTGATATGGGGCCTAATTCTGAGTTGATTGCAGCAGCAAATTTGTCAGCAGTTGGGCAAATCCATGTGCACTGTAGGGGGGACAGATATAACATGTGCAGAGAGAGTTAGATTTGGGTGGGATGTATTCAAACTGAAATCTAAATTGCAGTGTAAAAATAAAGCAGCCAGTATTTACCCCGCACAGAAATGAAATAACCCACCCAAATCTAACTCTCTCTGCAAAAGTTATATCTGCCCCCCCTGCAGTGCACATGGTTTTGCCCAATTGCTAACAAACTTGCTGCTGCGATCAACTCAGAATTACCCCCATTGTACTGTGTTTCCTTGCATTGAGCTTTCGGACATGTCAGCTACAAAGGGCAATGGTGCTGGTGCTGATCACACATTTGGTGGTGGTGACACTGCAGACACATTTGAGGAAAACATAGCAGCTGAGGGTTCAGGTTCTGGGGGATCTTTACCCCCCAATGGGACTATAGCAACAGGGGTTCAAAAGGACCCACCTTGGGCTACCTTCTCCACGCTATTAAATACGCTGGTAACTAGACTAACGTCCCCTATGGGACCTCCTGTGCCGGTAAAACCACTTATGGTCCCCGCGGTTAACCTGCCATGGGCAGATCAACTGTCCTTTCAGTTACAGCAATTGAACCAATCACTGACTACTCAGAAGTCTAACCCTCGCCTGCCTAAGACCAAGTGGTTCTCTAAGCTGGCCATTACTTCCTCACAATCCACCAATGTCCCAGACACCTTGTCTGATGATGACGACGTTTATACTGACCCCACAGATTCTGATCCCGACGCTTCTGATGGGGAATCTGTTTCACAGGTGGATGTCCCTGACTTGTTGGAGGCTATCAGGATCATTCTTCAAATTGCTGATGACCTGGAGCCTGATACTGCCCCTAAGAAACCGGATAGGTTTAAATGTCAGAAAGTGGTTAAACATGTTTTACCTCATTCTGACCATTTAGTTGACATACGTCAGGAGTCCTGGGAAAATCCAGGAAAGAAAATCACGCCTCACAAGGAGATGCTGACTCGCTACCCCCTCGCAGCGGAGCTAAGAAAAAATTGGGAAACACCCCTGCCAGTGGATTCGCAGGTGGCGCAGCTGGTGGTATCCTCAGCTCTGCCTGTAACTACCGTCACGTCTCTGAAAGAACTGAAGGATAAGCATGTGGAGGGTTGTTTAAAGGCAATTTACACCCTAACTGGTGCTGCACATAGGCCCACCATTACAGCTACATGGGCTGCAGAGTCTGTGGAAGCGTGGGCTCAGGAGCTGGAGGCGGAGTTGCCTTCCAACGCTTCTGATCATGCTAGACAATGTCTGTCAAATATTGTCACAGCTTCTCATTACATTAAGCAGGTGACTTCTGATGCCGGTATTCTGGCGGCCAAGGCATCTACTACGTCCATTTTGGCTCGCCGGATTCTCTGGCTGCAGTCCTGGTCTTTGGATCTGGACTCTAAGAAAACCCTGGAGGTACTCCTTTTTAAGGGAGACATTCTTTTCGGAGAAGACCTGTACAAGATAGTGACTGACTTAGCTTCTGCTAAAACAGCATGTCTACCTAGTACTGCTCCTTCGGTGCCGAAAGCTAAGAGTACTCTCTTTTGCGCCTTTCATCTTTCAGGGAAAATAAAAGGTCAGGCGTACCCGAAACAGGTTCGCACTTCCAAACCCAATAAGCCCAAACCCAAACGTGTCTGGGCTGCCCGTCAGCCTGCTTCCAAAACTGACAAGCCTGCCACATGATGGGGTGGACCTCCCTCTGGGGGATCCCAGGGTGGGGGCCAACTTCTAGGGTTTACCCAGGAATGGTTGAAGACCACTTCCGATGCCTGGGTACGGGAAGTCGTCACTCGAGGTTACGCCGTATCCTTCAAGAATCGTCCCCTTCATCGATTTTGCCTGACAGATGTCCCTTCGGATCAGGTGAAGGCAAAAACTCTTCATTCGGTGGTACAGTCCCTCCTGGACACAGGATTGGTAGTACAGGTGCCTCTGGCTCAGAGAGGCAAGGGGTACTATTCACCGCTGTTCCTAGTCCAGAAAACAAATGGGTCCTCCTGGCCTATTCTCAACCTCAAGTCCTTGAACAAATTTGTGAGGGTCTCCAAGTTTCGTATAGAAACTCTTCGCTCTATTGTTCTGGCATTGGAACCTGGGGATTATATGGTCTCCCTGGACATACAGGATGCTTTCCTGCATATTCCCATTCCAGTGTCACATCAGCAATACCTGAGGTTTGCAGTTGACAACCTCCATTATCAATTTTGGGCGTTACCTTTTGGTTTGACCACAGCTCTGCGAGTTTTCACCAAGGTTATGGTGGTAATGACGGCTGTACTCCGCCGTCAAGGGGTCAGGATCCTACCATACCTGGATGACTTGTTGATCCTAGCAAATTCCCCATAAATTCTCCTACGCCATCTGGATCCGACTATCCAGTTTCTACAAGCCCACGGGTGGCTCATCAACTGGAAAAAAATCTTCCCTGGTCCCTGCTCAGAGCATGGTGCACCTGGGGGTGTTGTTGGACACTCACAACCAGATGTTGTTCTTGTCTCAGGAGAAAGTCCTGAAGCTTCAGGACAGGATTCGATGCTTCATATCTCATCCGCAAGTGTTGATACATTTGTCAATGCAAGTAATATGTCTCATGGTGTCGGCTTTTGACATGGTTGAGTATGCTCAATTCCATTCCCGCCCTCTGCAGAAGCTAATTCTTGCCAAGTGGGATGGCCTGTCTCACCAGATCAGGTCTCAAATGATCTCCATGTCTCCGGAGGTCCATCTGTCACTGAGCTGGTGGCTTCAGGACCAACAATTGAGCAGGGGTCATTCCTTCTGGATCTCCAACTGGGTCCTTCTGACAATGGATGCCAGTCTGAAAGGTTGGGGCACGGTGTTGGAGCAACACTCCCTTCAGGGTCGGTGGACCAAGGAGGAGTCTCTCCTCCCAATAAACATTCTGGAACTGCAGGCGGTGTTCAACTCATTGAACTTGGCCCAGAATTTAATACAGAACAGACCTGTTCAAGTACAGTCGGATGCCACCACAGTGGCATACATCAATCATCAAGGTGGCACTTGAAGCCGCATGGCAATGAGGGAAGTATCACGGATTCTTCAGTGGGTGGAACGCCATCTGCCAGCCATATCGGCAGTGTTCATTCTGGGGGTCCTAAACTGGGAAGCGGACTTTCTCAGTCATCAAGACTTACATGCCAGAGAGTGAAGCCTGCATCCAGAAGTGTTTCAACTCCTCGTGGACAGGTGGGGCCTTCCAGATGTGGACCTGATGGCATCTTGACACAATCACAAGGTTCCGGTCTTCGGAGCAAGGAAAAGGGATCCTCAAGTACCGTTCGTGGATGCACTGGCAATTCCATGGAACTTTCAGCTGCCATATGTATTCCCTCCGGTGTCACTCCTGCCCAGAGTAATAAGGAAGTTCAAGCAAGAAGGAGGACTCCTACTTCTGATCACTCCCACATGGCCCAGACGGCATTGGCTCTCAGACCTTCAGGGTCTCTCGATAGAGCGTCCTCTTCTACTTCCACAGCGCCCAGATCTCCTCGTTCAGGGCCCCTGTGTATATCAGGATTTAGTCCGGTTGGCTTTGACGGCATGGCACTTGAAGCTTCCATCTTGAGGGCCAAAGTATTTTCTGAGGTGGTAATTCAAACCATGTTGAAGGCCCGGAAACCGGCTTCTGCTCAGATTTACCATAGGGTCTGGAATTCTTACTTTGCTTGGTGCGTATCTAACAATCATGACGCTTACAAGTTTAGTACGGCCAAACTTTTGGCCTTTCTACAACAGGGCCTGGATTTGGGCCTTCATCTGGCCTCCATCAAGGTTCATATTTCTGCCTTGTTTGGTTCCAGAGAAAAATTGCGACCTTATCTGATGTACATACGTTCACTCAGGTTTTGTTGCAGATTCAACCTCCTTATATCCCGCCTGTGGCCACTTGGGACTTGTCAGTGGTTTTGGAGGCATTGCAAGGGTCTCTGTCTGAGCCTCTTGAATCTGCAGACCTTAAGTGGCTTTTTCTTAAGGTATTGTTTCTGCTGGCTATTGCCTCGACTAGAAGGGTGTCGGATTTGGGTGCCTTGTCTTGTAGGTCACCATATCTGATTTTTCACCATGATCGGGTGGTTCTTAGAACACATCCCGGGTATTTACCTAAGGTGGTGTCTTCTTTCCACGTTAATCAGGAGATTGTGGTTCCGACCTTTGCATCTCCTGAATTGTCTTCCAAAGAGCAGTCTTTGGATGTGGTATGGGCTCTCCGTATCTACGCGAAGAGAACTGCCTCCATCAGGAAGTCGGATTCTCTCTTTGTGCTGTTTGGTTTTCACAAACGTGGCTGGCCTGCTCACAAGCAGACCCTGGCCAGATGGATTAGAATGGTGATTGCACATGCCAATGTACAGGCTGGCCTTCCAGCTCCTGCTACCATAAAGGCCCATTCTACTCAGTCGGTTGGACCTACTTGGGTGGCCCGCCGTGGTGCGACCCTTGAACAATTGTGCAAGGCGGCTACGTCGTCCTCACGTTCATAAGGTTTTATGACTTTGATACTTCCGCCTCCCAGGATGCTTCCTTTGGACGCCGGGTTCTTGTGCCCGCTACAGTGCATCCCCTCCCATAAGGAACTGCTTTAGGACATCCCCAATGTCATTCCCTGTGGAGCCCAGTGTACCTCGCAGCAGAAAACGAGATTTATGGTAAGAACTTACCGTTGTTAAATCTCTTTTTGCGAGGTACACTGGGCTCCACAGGGCCCCCACACTGACACACTTAGCTTCTTTGGGTTGGTATGGCATTTGCCGCTGACACCTTCTCCTGTCATGAGAATGTAGTGTATGTGGCTACTAACAGTTGTTGTCTCTTTTGCCTGCTACTGCATTGGACTGGTTAACAAAAACTGTGCTCCTGTGCACGGAGGTGGGGTTATAAAGAAGGCGGTGCTAGGCATTCTGGGAAGAAGGTCAAAGCTTTGAGCCTATTGGTGCCTTGGATTAAGATCCTACTCTACACTCCAATGTCATTCCCTGTGGAGCCCAGCGTACCTCGCAGAAAGAGATTTAACAACAGTAAGTTCTTACCATAAATCTCATTTTTATCATAAGGTGCCATCCAGGTGCAAACAGATAATAAGCCCTTTAGAAACTAAACTTTCTCTTATGGAATCACAAAATCAATCTTACCCTTTAAAAAAATTTAAGACTAAGTTAATCTAGGCTTGTTACAAAATTTCAAAAACTTAATATGGCTCATAGGGCCTAATTCAGACCTGATCGCAGCAGCAAAATTTGTTCTCTAATGGGCAAAACTATGTGCAGTGCAGCTGGGGCAAATATAACGTGCAAAGTTAGATTTGGGTGGGGTGTGTTTAAACTGAAATCTAAATTGCAGTGCAAAAATAAAGCAGCCAGTATTTACCCTACATAGAAACAAAATAACCCACCCAAATCTAAATTTCTTTGCACATGTTATATCTGCCCCCCTGCAGTGCACATGGTTTTGCCCATTAGAGAACAATTTAGCTGCTGCAATCAGGTCTGAATTAGGCTCTCAGTTCAATTTAGACAGATTAATTTTGCAGAATGTTGACATGATCTGTGTTGACATTTAAACAATGCTGTCATCATAACATTGTAGTGTTGACATATAGATTGTCAACATTTTGACAACATGGTGACTAGATCCTACCAGGGTGGGGGGTTTGATGTGCATGTGGTCCCCATGAGGATTGTGTCCTAGTTGGGAAGTAAGGTATCACTTCAGCGCTGTGAGGACGTAATTCTAACCACTGTGTCCATGAAGCTCCGTATAAACAGTTTAATATACTGGAGAGACTGCTCTAACAGAAGAGTGGCATTTAGGATATATGCATAATGATGGATGGGTGAGAGATGTGCAAACTACAACACACATTTTTATTAGAGTGTCATAGACTGCAAATATATAATGCCCCTTTTATCATCATTAAAGCTACCAAGTATATCTTACATCACAAAAGTTAACTTAAAATCAGAGAAAAAAGCTGAAAATATAGGCAAGTAATATAAACGGAATGTCATCTTAATACAGGCGTGTCACTTAATTTGCAAACACCTTTCCCTGCATATCTTATCACAAGTCCGTGTGTGACAAAAACCTGACGTAGATTCAACACAAGATCCAAACAAAAATGTGCAGCTCTGCCATTCAGTCGCTAAATATGAATGACACATGTTTACCACAGAATAAAACATTGCAAATGATATCTGGAGCTAAAATGGATTCCTGTGACATAAGAAAATACACATAGTTTCACAGAATCATGGTTCATGGCTGATTAATATACACACCCGTATTGTTGAGTGTATCCAATGACAACTTTGTTTAAAAAGCTACAAATTTGCAAACATTTGCAGTTGCTTTTAAACATATTTGCCTGCCCTGGGTTACATGTATTTCAGAGCAAGAAAAAGTCTGTCAAATCTGAAGACCACCCAGATATAAATTCTGATACATAAATTAATAGTAACTGGCTATATTTTTCTTGAGACCTGCATGAAAATGATCTTGGTTGCACAAGTTCAAGTAAACTTCCCCTTCCCCAGATTTCCCTTAAACAAACAATTTTATTCTCTAGTTATATCCCATCTGAGTAATCAACATTATCTTTATAATCAAGAATTAAAGCAAAAACATGCACTTTTGTTCCCGAGAAACAATGGTATGATGCATTAAATGGCTATCTAAATAACACATACATTACAAGTTTATTGGATTCTGTGGTTACTTAACAAAAAATAATAGGCCCAGGGCATTAAAATGTATTATTCTGCTTTATTTATGTAGCAACAAAATGTTATACAGCTCTACGGAGATACACTATTATTAAGTCACATCCCTACCTCCAAAAGATCTGTTAGTTGTGAGAGGGAAGGTTTCTGAAATCACCCATTGGCCTTTAATGCCTATCAAAATGGCTCCAACCCTGTCTGATACTTTTGGTGTGTGAAGATGGCATTTGATATCCAATTTGTTTGAAGGGGTGGTGGATTTTATAACAGTTAGGTTTTTGGATAAGTGAAAATGAAAGGAACATCAGCACTAGGATCTGCAGAGGTCCCACAGAATGTTTTCAAAGCACCCATGGCCAACTCAATTCAGGGGGTAGTGAAAAGGTTTTGCATCAACCACACGTATCTAATGGATTTTAATGACCAAGGGTCAGATGATTATGAACCTTTGACAGTATGCTCCAATGTAATGGCTGGGCTGCACCAATTGTTATGTGCTGTACACACAAGGGCACAGGTTGATTCCACTATGTGTGTTTATAAGCTGTAGGCATTACACAGATGATATTTTCTTGTTTGTTAATTGAATTAAAAAGATTTTGCATACATACAGGATATCAGCTTCCATAGCAGGAGGAATGGTGACACAAGCTCATTGTAACCTTCTATAGCCTCATAGGACTATTTACTGTCATGTGATTGCACCTGGTTATGTAAGAAAAACATTATTTTATACATGCACGTTACTTTTTATATGATTGCCCTCTGCTAATTGCAGATACTAATGAAATGTAAGATGTCATCTGTATGTAATTTCAGGTGATTTAGTTTATTGATGTCACTCTTGGCTAATAACACATCTGTTATAGCCGCACACTCATGCAAGCACCAATATATTGAGACATATATAACCACTAGGAATGTGCTATAATGTGCACGAACAATTAAATTCAGGTTTAAGTGCCTAGATAAATTTGGAGGTACACTTCTCAATGTCCCTGCAAAGGTATATATTCTAGTGGCTTTCTGTGTACTGCAAAATTTGGCCTACATCACAGTAGAATTTTGACTATTTAAGTGTTATGATTCCAGCACTCTGGTCAGAGGAGATCTTATGGCAAGGACCGGAGCACTGGAACGGAATGCTGGGGAAGAGAGCAGGACAGGAAAATAGCCCCTAGCGCCCTAACTCTGTTGTCTCACCCGTGTTGTCAGAAATCCCCTGCGAGACTATGGTTTCTTGAGCCCTTGGCAGCCGCGTTTGAAGGGCGGATTATGTCTGCCCAACTTCGATGCCCCCCGGTCTTAATGAGAGACAAAGGGAAACCCGAGACAGGGTGATAACAAGAGGCCCTCTAACTAAACAACCAGGCCAGGGGCTAAGCAAACTCAAAACTATAATATGTGCGGAAAAACCGCCAGGGTAAAGGACAACCAAAATATCCACTTGTCCAATTCTCCTACCCGGAACCGCCGAGTACCAGAGAGGACTTGTGGAAGCGGAACCCTCCGCAAATGCTCCAAGCACAAAATATAAAAGGTAAAGCGGCTGAGCCGCAACATACGGCAGAGCCGCAACTCACGAACACCACTGGATATAAAACGGTGATCAGTCAGGACTCCAGGGAACCAAACGACCTCTTGGGATGAGATGATAACTCCCGAATACCGGACTTCTGAGGACTGGAATGACCGGATACAGCAGGACTGGAAACAGACTCTCAGCAAACAAAGGCAGCATGCAGGAAGCTATTACCGGCGTCTGTGAGAAGCCCTGGGAGTGTATTTAACAAGGAGTCCTCCAATCAGCTGCAAAAGGCTGATTAGAATAAATGCCGTGCAGCTGCCTTGCTGCACGGCCAGAGAGCAGGTGAATATCTTAATTTCCTAAAGCCTAGCAACGGGGAACGCGGTCCGCCAGTGGCGTCCCCGTTGCTAGGGTCCGTGCGGCTCAGTGCGCCCGGCGTCTAGCGTTGCTAGGGAGCCGGCGGCTGTACGCGCACGGCGTCTCTAGTTGCTAGGCGCCGGGCCGCGCAGACAAGCGGACCCCGGCGCCTAACAGTACCCCCCCTTGAGGAGGGGTCAAGGAACCCCTAAAGCCAGGTTTCTGAGGAAATTCCTGAAAAAATGCCCTCTTGAGCCTCGGGGCACGAAGATCCTTATCCAGGACCCAAGACCTTTCCTCCGGACCATAGCCTTTCCAGTGAACTAGAAAATACAGCCGACCCCGGGACAATTTGGAATCGAGAACCTTCTCTACCAAGAACTCCTGTTGTCCCTGTACATCCACTGGAGATCTACCCTGAGAGATCTTCTGAGGAAATCTACTGGAAGAAACGTATTGTTTCAACAGGGAACAATGAAATGTATTTCCAATCCTGAGAGATCTTGGTAAACGTAACCGAAAGGCAACTGGGTTGACTCTTTTAATAATAAGAAATGGCCCAATAAATTTGGGTCCCATTCTAGCCGAGGATTGTCGAAGCCTGATGTTGCGAGTCGACAACCACACCCTATCTCCCACCTTAAAAGTGCAAGGACATCGGAGCCTGTCAGAAAATGTCTTCTCTCGAAAGGCCGCTTTTCTGAGAGCAAGGTGCACCTTTTTCCAAATGGCTCTGAGATGGGAGGTTAAGGTTAGCGAGGAAACTGAGGAATGATGAAAAAAAGAATTAACTCTGGGGTAAAAACCAAAAACTGAAAAGAATGGAGACTCTTTAGTGGAGGAATGACAAGAATTATTGTAAGCAAATTCAGCCAACGGAAGAAACTCGGACAAATCATTCTGGAGTTTGGCTGAATACAAGCGCAAATATTGTTTCAATGATTGGTTAATTCGTTCGGTTTGCCCGTTGGATTGTGGGTGGTAACCGGATGTTAACGACAATTTCATCTTCAATGAGGCACAAAAACATTTCCAGAATTGTGCGATGAATTGTGGACCCCGATCAGAAACAATATCAATAGGCAACCCATGAAGCCTGAATACATGGCGGAGAAACAAAACTGCCAACCCTTGGGCAGAAGGCAATCGGGGAAGAGCAATAAAATTAGCCATTTTACTAAAACGGTCCACTACCACCCATATGACTCGGAATCCGGCTGAAAGGGGAAGGTCAACCACAAAATCCATGGAAATATGAGACCACGGCCTGAGAGGAACATTTAAGGGCATAAGTTGCCCGATGGGCAAGGAACGGGGAACCTTATGCTGTGCACAAACCTGACATGAATAAACAAATTCCTTGACGTCTTTAGAAAGACCAGGCCACCATACTGAGCGAGAGACTAACTCCAATGTCTTAGAGACTCCTGGATACCCTGAAACTTTGTTATCATGGAATTCCGTTAAAACAGTAGCTCTCAAAAACTCAGGGACGTAAAGACGACCAGCAGGAGTAATTCTAGGAGCTTGGTGTTGAAGCTGTTTTAACTGGGTAAATAAATCTTGTGTGAGGCCCGCCCAGATGACCGAAGGTGGAAGTATGGGGGTAACAGGATTGTTATTGTGAACCGGAAGAAAGCTACGTGACAGGGCATCAGCCTTAGTATTCTTGGAACCAGGCCTGAAAGTGATTATAAATTTGAAACGCGTAAAAAATAATGCCCAACGTGCCTGCCGGGCATTAAGCCGCTTAGCCGATTCAATGTATTGCAGGTTCTTATGGTCAGTCAATACCGAAATAGTATGTTTTGCTCCCTCCAGCCAATGCCTCCACTCCGCGAAAGCCCACTTTACCGCCAGTAACTCCCGATTACCAATGTCATAGTTGGATTCAGCGGAGGAGAATTTCCTGGACATAAAGGCACAAGGATGTAACTCCAGAGACTCCGGATCCTTTTGAGAAAGGATAGCCCCCACTCCAACCTCCGAGGCATCAACCTCCACCACAAAGGGCAATTCCGGATTAGGATGTCTGAGGACTGGAGCCGAGACAAAGGCTTGTTTCAAGGCCCGGAAGGACAACTCAGCTTCACGCGACCAGTTGGTAGGATCCGCTCCTTTCTTTGTCAGAGCTACAATGGGAGCAACCAGGTCAGAAAAAGAATGAATGAACCTCCTATAATAATTCGCAAACCCTAAAAAGCGCTGAATTGCTTTTAAATTGGTGGGTTGCGCCCAACTAAGGATGGCCTGGAGTTTCTTTGGTTCCATGGAAAATCCCTGAGGGGAAATTATGTACCCTTAAAAAGATACTTCCGTGACATGAAACTCACACTTCTCCAACTTGGCATATAAATGATTCTCACGTAACTTTTGAAGAACGAGACGCACCTGGGTAACATGTTGTTCCATTGATTCAGAAAAAATCAGGATGTCGTCTAAGTAAACGACCACGAATTTCCCTAGGAAGTCACGGAGCACATCGTTAATGAGGTCTTGAAAAACTGCCGGAGCATTGGACAGGCCGAACGGCATCACCAGGTATTCGTAGTGACCCGACTGAGTACTGAAGGCTGTTTTCCACTCATCTCCAGATTTAATTCGGATGAGGTTGTACGCTCCTCTAAGGTCAATTTTAGAAAAAATCATAGCAGAACGTAACTGATCAAAGAGTACAGAAATCAACGGCAAAGGATAGGTGTTTTTAACTGAGATCTTATTCAGGGCTCTAAAATCAATGCAAGGTCTAAGCGAGCCATCCTTTTTCTCCACAAAGAAGAAGCCTGCACTTAAAGGAGATTTTGATGGTCTAATAAATCCTTTCTCAAGGCTCTCCTTTACATAATCATTCAAAGCCGCAGTTTCTGGCCCGGATAATGCATATAATCTTCCCTTTGGCAATGCGGCACCAGGAATTAACTCAATAGCACAATCATAAGGCCGATGGGGAGGCAGAATGTCCACATTGCCTTTGGAGAAAACATCAGCAAACTCCTGGTATTCCACCGGAATGAGTTCTGGAATGATAGCTGCTACTCTGACTGGAAACGTGATACATTCCTTATCACAAAAAGTACCCCATTGTGAAATCTCCCCCGACCGCCAATCAATGGTGGGATTATGAAAGGCCAGCCAAGGGTGACCCAGAACAACTGGAACTGCTGGGCAATGTGTAAGAAAGAACTCGATTTTCTCAGAATGTAGAGCTCCTACTGTAAGTAGTACAGGGGGTGTATGGAGAGAAATAATCCCATTAGACAGCGGACTCCCATCTAAGCCATGCATGGTGACACACCTACCCAAAGGTAACTGAGGAATGCCTAAGGCCTTAGCCCAAGTTAAATCCATAAAGTTTCCTGCAGCTCCACTGTCAACAAAAGCAGACACCGAAGAACTGAGGCTGCCAAAGGAAACTTTAACTGGGACTAAAAGGGAGTTATTCGAGGAAATAAGCTGCAGACCTAGGTGAACACCCTCACAATTCACCTGGTCAAAGCGTTTCCCGACTTGTTCGGACAATTACGAGCAAAATGTCCCTTACCCCCACAGTACAGACAAAGACCAGAATTTTGCCTTCTGGCTCTTTCTTCAGGAGACAGCCGGGAGAGACCCATCTGCATGGGCTCCTCTACGTCTTCAGGAATGGAATATACACACGGACTTGACCTTACAGGTGCTCCTTTTTCAGCCCTCCGCTCTCTGAGACGACGATCAATCTTAATAGAAAGCTCCATGAGTTTATCGAGAGTCTCAGGAGCGGGGTACTGAAGGAGACTGTCTTTTATAGACTCTGATAAGCCAAGGCGAAACTGACTGCGCAGGGCTGGGTCATTCCAGCCACAGTAGTTCGACCAACGGCGAAACTCCGTACAATAAACCTCCGCAGGATTTCTACCCTGTCTGAGAGCGCGCAACTGACTTTCAGTGGACGCCTCTCTATCAGGGTCATCATACAAGAGCCCTAAAGACTCAAAAAAAGCGTCAACTGACAACAATGCCGGATCCTCTGCTCTTAAACCAAATGCCCAGGTCTGAGGATCCCCCTGGAGCAAAGAAATAATAATCCCGACCCGCTGAGATTCAGTACCCGAGTAAGTCGGTCTTAAACGAAAATAAAGTTTACAGGATTCTTTAAAATTAAAAAACTCTTTTCTATCACCAGAAAAACGGTCAGGCAAATGCATCTTTGGTTCAGGGACTACCCTTGGGGAAGCTCGCAAAAGATCTTCCTGCGACTTCACCCGAAGAGAAAGATCCTGAACCATCTGAGTAAGTTCTTGAATCTGGCTGACTAAGAGCTGACCAGGATTTGGCCCTAAACCTGTTGGATTCATGAGGCCGATAAACTCTCACAAAACTGAATGAGAAAAAATTAAACCCCGTTTAATTTTAAGTTTTGGTATGGCCGGTAATAATGTTATGATTCCAGCACTCTGGTCAGAGGAGATCTTATGGCAAGGACCGGAGCACTGGAACGGAATGCTGGGGAAGGGAGCAGGACAGGAAAATAGCCCCTGGCGCCCTAACTCTGTTGTCTCACCCGTGTTGTCAGAAATCCCCTGCGAGACTATGGTTTCTTGAGCCCTTGGCAGCCGCGTTTGAAGGGCGGATTATGTCTACCCAACTTCGATGCCCCCCGGTCTTAATGAGAGACAAAGGGAAACCCGAGAGGGTGATAACAAGAGGCCCTCTAACTAAACAACCAGGCCAGGGGCTAAGCAAACTCAAAACTATAATATGTGCGGAAAAACCACCAGGGAAAAGGACAACCAAAATATCCACTTGTCCAATTCTCCTACCCGGCACCGCCGAGTACCAGAGAGGACTTGTGGAAGCGGAACCCTCCGCAAATGCTCCAAACACAAAATATAAAAGGTAAAGCGGCTGAGCCGCAACACACGGAAGAGCCGCAACTCACGAACACCACTGGATATAAAACGGTGATCAGTCAGGACTCCAGGGAACCAAACGACCTCTTGGGATGAGATGATAACTCCCGAATACCGGACTTCTGAGGACTGGAATGACCGGATACATCAGGACTGGAAACAGACTCTCAGCAAACAAAGGCAGCATGCAGGAAGCTATTACCGGCGTCTGTGAGAAGCCCTGGGAGTGTATTTAACAAGGAGTCCTCCAATCAGCTGCAAAAGGCTGATTAGAATAAATGCCGTGCAGCTGCCTTGCTGCACGGCCAGAGAGCAGGGGAATATCTTAATTTCCTAAAGCCTAGCAACGGGGAACGTGGTCCGCCAGTGGCGTCCCCGTTGCTAGGGTCCATGCGGCTCAGCGCTCCCGGCGTCTAGCGTAGCTAGGGAGCCGGCGGCTGTACGCGCACGGCGTCTCTAGTTGCTAGGCGCCGGGCCGCGCAGACAAGCGGACCCCGGCGCCTAACATTAAGTAGACAGCAAAGAAACAGGTGTCCTTAGACTTGAGTTGATGTAGATAATAAAGAAGAGGGTCACAGATAATCATTGAGAACAGCTTCATATGTGTCAGGATTCTGATTTAGTCTGTCCCCGGAGGGGGCACTAGTGGGTCAGTGTAGATGTGATAGAGGGAACAGGGAGACTGAAGGAAAGTCCTGCGCATGAGCGCTTGATATTTATTATCACACAGGGATAACACAGCAACTGAACAACTGATATAACGGATGACAGGAATAATGAATGATAACTTAGTCTGATTAAATGAATGTTGCAAAAGTCACTGGTAACACATGAACAATGAAGATGAACTTGAAACTTGATATAAATGATAAGGTAATAATGAAAGATGCAGCAAACAAAACTCCGGTATATAACGAATAGCAATCAAAGCACACAGTCTCTGTAGAAGCATACGTCTTTAAGCCAAGCAAGGCCCTAGCAGGAGACAGTCCAAATACAGCAAGATGTTAAGTGCTAAAGGCAATGCACAGAGTGGAATGCTGGTAATTAGGTGCACAGGCGGAGAACTGAAAAAAACACCTGAGGAGAGTCTCTTACTGCAAATTGGTGTGCAGACTGTACTGGAGTTTGTAGCAAACTGGAACAATGAAGACTGGAGACTGGAACACAGGAACTTGCACACTGAATGTGACTCGCAGGAGAGCTGGAGTGGTTGCTGGTACTTGTAGTTCCACAGGAACACTGGAACAGGGAAACAACTTGGAGATGCCAGAAATAGGAGATTGCTGGAAACAAAGAATTGAAGACTGGAACCTGGAACTGGAAACTGGAACGGAACTGGAACTGGAACTGCTGGGACCTGTAGTTCCACAGGTCCAATACACAGGGGTATCTCTGCAGACAGAGGACTGCAAACAGGAGACACCTGTTCACAGAATGTGACGTGTTGTCCAAGGCAATGAGACGGAGCCAGGAACTGGAGTTTATACCCCTTGGTCTGTGATGATTGGATGTTGCATCTCTGTGAGAACACACCCTGCTGGATTAGGTGTTCAGATCAGCTGTGGGTTAGCTGAAGCACTGTGTACTCCAGGCTGCAGTAGACTGAGAACTGGAACTGGAACAGAACTGAACTGCTGGAACCTGTAGTTCCACAGTAAGTGATGCGATGGAGAATGCAGATTCCTGACAATATGTAAGTGTTTTGTCCAGAAAGGTATTCTTAATGCAGTAGATGTATTAAAGAACAAAATTAAAAAAAACTGTACTTGTCTTTTTATAATTGTAGAGCATGGCACAATTTTGATGAAGTTACTCTGGCCTTTATCTCTGTCACCTTTTCTGTGGTATTTGTGATGTATACTGATTATTAAGGTATTTATTTTTAAGGGTTTGGGATAGACCGAAGATTAATTGTTAAAATGTATGTGACTGAAACAAGGCTACAAAGAGAGCACTTGGTGCAGGCTTAGATTGGAAATAGGAAAATACAAACTAGGTCAACAGACAAACTAGGTTGAGTATACAATTTGGGGTCAGGGTTGATGGCAGATAACAGAGTCTGGAAACAGGCTGTGATCAGGACAGGAAAGAACAATGAAATTCAAAAGTTAATCAGAGTTAGCAATGAGATACAGCACACAGGGACACAGGTTCAGCTATCTAGTACACAACATTTTTATCACTGACACAGGTGTAGTGGACAAGCAGCTATTTAAACCCACATGAGGTAATGAGCTGAGGTGTGTCATCCAGAACACTCCTAACAAACGATTCACAGCAACTGGGGAGAGATAGGTGGAACAGGGAAGGAGAGGACGCTGTCAGGGTTTCACTATTGACCTTCCTAGAAGGTAGAAGATCCATGATATCAGCATACAGGTTGCTAGCATCTGTTCATAAATGACTGCTGTGAGTGATGAGGAGACATCTATACTGCTTGTAACAATCAGTGACAGATAATGGTTTGTGAGGGCCCCAGGGCCTCTAAATTGTGGGGGTCCTCACAACCACAAAAGTATTAAACACTACTGTGTCCCCTGTGTCCCCTGTTCCCATTATGCCAGACAGAAACCTCAGTTCACATTTGCCACAGTGCCCCACGCTGGTGATGTAGTTATATGTGGGGTGCTCCAGTGTGTGGGGGCCCACAGTTTACTGCTATAGCTTACTTTTTGTTAATCTGTCTCTGCTAACAATTAATACCATAATTATGTTATTGGTTTAAATTTTCAAATGAATCAAAAGCACAGTATGTTTAATGAAACCATTGTTAAAGGAAACGGGACTCAAAATTGCAACGTTTCCAGAAAACCATTAAAGATTTATTTCTAATATTCAACATAAAGTTTTTATTATTAATAAAGTAGAATAGAAAATAAATA
Organism: Pseudophryne corroboree; assembly: GCF_028390025.1. Lineage (NCBI taxonomy): Eukaryota > Metazoa > Chordata > Amphibia > Anura > Myobatrachidae > Pseudophryne > Pseudophryne corroboree. Next base: position 70,132,075 of record NC_086454.1, on the reverse strand, counting down.
TTGCAATATATGTTTTTCAATAACTTAATCAACCATTTCTCTTTTTTAATGTTAGAGATTAACTTTTCAGTGAATTCCTTACTCAGATGTCTTCCTCTGCTGCCCCCTTGTGCGCATTGCTGGAACAGCTCAAATTGAAGGTATTCTAGCCATACTGGGTCTTGTTTTTGATCAGGGTCTCTAAAAATCGATAAAAACAGCTAAAATTAAGTAACTTGGTCCTGTGTTTGTTCCTATAGTATTAGTAACATCAATAACATTAATTTCCAGTCATTTCCAGACAATTCGAGTCAGGGACTCGGTCCACTTGGACCCCGAAAGTTCAGGAGTGTTCTGTTTTCAACAAAACTGAACCGCTTAATACAGGTAAGTATTTCTGATCCGGCCACATGTTGATTTTTTTTTTACAGCAAATCAGAGTAATATAATAACAAGGGTGAGGAGTGTAGGGTGAATTTTGATGCGTGGGTCCCCTGAATTGCTTTGACTGGGATACTCCAGGGCAACACAATATAATACTTACTTTAGCACCCTGTAGCACTTTTATTGTTTGTTTGTTTGTTTGTTATATATGTAACAATTTTCACACATTTATTTTTCACTCCCGTAACACTCTTAACACATGCAATAGCTGCTCTTATCTATATAACTTTCTCACACACTTCACTTTTTTTACTAGTGTGATGCCTTGGGGTGGTTTTGGCTGGGGTGTTTTTTAGGGGTGTCCCATGCCCTAGACTTGGACCCTTACAATGTTAGGGACTTACTCGACTATGAGGTTACCATGAAGTGGTGGGTAAGCATGTAATTTTGGCCAAGATTATGCAAAAAACCCAGATTGCAAAAATATGACTATTCCAATTAGTAATGTTTGAATAGTGCACCTGCAATCTTTCTCTTTGTGTGTAATATAATAATAGTACTGACATAAAAATTGTATTTGTTTATTAGGTGATTTCACCTGCTTTCTACTCCTCTAAGGGTTGCTTTACTGAGAGAGGTGTTCTTTGTCTTTGTAATGAACCAATTGACTGAACCTGTTGACTGAATTGGATAATAAATTCATTTGTGAAGCTTTTGATCAATGCTGTGAGATAAAAATATGATGGACACATTGGAGGAATTCAATTTGCCGCAGAGTTTACCTCACAGCTATATGATCGAGCTATGGGAGGAACAGCTATTTAATTAATTAGCCTTTTTCCTGCATGGTAGGATATCTGTAAACCAGTGATGTGCGGTGGGGTGCGGCAGGTGAGACAGAGCTTTTCCTGTCATACTAACGTTTGCACCAGCCGGGATTCCAGCATCGGCATTCCAATTGATCTCAGAGTTGCGGCGCTGGCATTTTGGCTGTGTGTCTGGATTCCGGTACCAGCATCAGCATCCCAACTGCCAGCATTCTGACCGTATCCCCTTATCACAGTGAGCAAAATTAAAATCTAAAAAAAATCTAAATATGTTTATTTCAAGATAGTTTTTAGTATTTTTTGTGTTTCTAGGAATTTACTCAGCAAAGAACCTTTACTTATACCCCTTTCACATCGCACTAAAAATCCGGTATCGACACGGCATATTGCCGTGTCGAAACGGGTCCGTGTGC